>NW_027495866.1:0-200235 GCF_021521415.1 Bidens hawaiensis
TAGTCAGCACTGGCTAGCCAGAAGTCCATATTATTGGTGTTCACTTTGAATTATATATTATATGTAAGAGAAGAGTGGGAGAGGTTACGGCATCTCCAATGGTTTTAGAGTGTTTTGATTTCAAAAATCCTATCACGCACTCAACTTCTCTCTCCTCTATGCAACTTTGAAGTGGTTTGTAATTCTAAACTCTTTCTTCACTCTTTTCTCCACCTAGGCTTCATGTGGGCTCTATCTCTCATTCAAACTAACCGCTGGAGATGCCCTTTTTTATAACTTTTTTTTTTAAATCTAAGCATTAGAAAGTCTCTAAAACATAATGTCTTCAAACTGTTTTTCTTAAACATCGTTACAGGAGCTGTTTAGGTTGTTCCACCCAATATAATGGGTATGTTTGGCAAAATTAGCTGGCTGTTAGCTGGAAGCTGGTGGCTGTTAGCTGTTAGCTGTAGCTTTTTAGATATATTTAGGTGTTTGGAAGAGTAGCTGGAGCTTTTAATAAAACTAATTGGGTGCCCACGCGGTGCGGCGAAGTGCGCGCGCAACCTGACATCAACCGCATAATTAGTGTCGGTATGTGATTCACATGATAATAGTGCACACATAACCCGAATGCAGACGTGTAATTCGTGCAAAGGCAATAAGCGTGTAACCGGTGGCGAAAATCAAGAAACAAAGCTCAAATATACAGTAATTTCAAATAGATAATTTTTTAAACCAACATTTTTTGATCTAAAACCATTTCTGACCCGACACCGTTTTAATCTGAAACATGTTCTGATCTGGCCCCTTTCGACTCAAAACCGTACCGATACGAACCGAACTAAATTAACCCTTTTTGTATCGACTCGTTCCGACCTTAATTTGGTCTTACACATGACTCGAGCTCGTCTGACTCAACTTGTTGCCAATCATAACCGGTAATCACGTAGTATACTAATTTTTTAAAGTTAAAGAAGTATAGAAATATCATACCCAAATTTAAGAGAATAAAATGCTCTTTTTCATGATGTAATTTGTTTAAAAAAATATTAACGTGTGAAAAAGTTATGATCTTTTATAGAGTAATGGGGTATAGTTTTGAATAAGGGTAAAATATATAATTGTTATATAAATTTGCAAAAGTTGATGAAACTTAAAATACTAAACTTGTAAATTCAAATGTAAAAGCTTTTAACGTTTAAAAATAGAGCTTTTTCTTCAAACTTAAAAGATTGAGTTTCTTCAACCAAACAAAGCTTTTTATTGAAGATGAGCTTTTTCCTTAAGCTGAGAGCTCCTAAAAGCTCTTTATCAAACATACCCAATGTTTTCATATTGGCACTATTTAGTAATTAATTAATTTTGTTTGCATAGTTCGTTCGTACACTCATTGATTTGTGCATGTTTGCTCATATATCTTTTGCAGATTAAGAGTCTTGCAAAGGCTAAACAACTTGATTCATCTTTGATTTTGCTAATGATATATAGTGCTTGGGCTTCTGCTAAATAATCAACAACCATGAAAATTAAAAGGGGTAAAATTTTCAACTTTATCGTGCATTTATTTATAAAAAAGAGTTTTCAGTATGTGATGAGACCTTTCACACCTATGAATCTGGATAACTTTAAAACAATTAACGTGAAACTAATGTTCTCCGCAAAGTAAAACCCTTCATGTGTATAATATTATTACAGAAAGTCATGGTCATCCAATGCAATAAAAGGTCTAAGTGGGACATGTTGAAACTTAATGGGGGTTAGGAGAATAGCGGGTTAAGTTTGTTTTGACCATAAAAAAACTGTCCAAAATTTAACTGATTGCTCAATTATTTTGTGGCCAAGGTCTACACAGCCCGTGAAGAGTAACAAGAAGCTTTATAATTTGAGATTTTTTTTAATATTTTCTTTAATTTCTTTATAATTTGCATGGTGGCTGATGTTGAATAAAAAAGCCTGTTGATAATTAAGTTTACATTTTAGATACTCAACCGGAAAGTATTGGAGATTGTACTTTTATGATCATAGAAATACCCTTATGTCAAATTTGTGAAAATTAGGAAAATAAATAGACAGATTTTATTTATTGAGTTTGGATATGGTAGAAACCATATGTTGGGTAGGAAACGTAAGAAACAATCATAGCCATTCATTATTAGATCCTAGGATAAGATTGTTCCAAGCAATACAATAGGTTTTCTTATGTTTAAACAGTTAATAAAGGGCAAAAAGGTAAAGTGTTGGCTTATTTAAAAAAGGAGACTACTTAAAAGTTGCCTCATCGTTCATCTGTAACAAATAACGCTTCCAGATCTCACTCCAATTCCAACGATCCAAATTGAAGATCAAAGGAGGCAATTGAAGATCATCGACATGATTTCAACATGTTTTGTGCTGATTAGTGGCAATTAAGGTAAAGAGAAAACCGTAAACCTTTTGCTTTGTAATTGTTGGCAGCCTAATATTTCAGGTTAATCTCGTAACCCGATGAGACACATGCTCAATTCACCTCTAATTTTAAAAAAATCGTAGTTGAATTGCTAATTTCTTTTATGCACATGCAGTTGGTGTGTTAATTTTACCTGGTTTTGGGTCCAAATTGTCTTTGCTAGGTGTTATTATGCTTATAAGGTTTTGTGAGGGTTAGACTTGTTGGTTTTCCCTATGATGATAATAAATATATGTAGGCTGAAGTATTTGATGTTTGGTTGATGGTGTTGTTAAATGATTGTGGGTTGTTGGCTTGTAACTAGGTTGTGCTACTTCTGTGCTCCTTAGTGTTTTGCCCTGTGTTGGTAAGCCACATATGTGATGGTTTGCCATGTGTTGCTAAAAAATATATGTAGGTTGAAGTGTGTGTTTGCCATGTGGTGGTAAAAATTGCAGTTAGGCTTCTCTTGGTTTGTTATAATTAAGATTTCTTGGTTTCTTTAAATGGGTTGGGTTGTTGATAAAGTATGTGGTCAAAGCTGCGCAGGATGTGTTGGTGGTGTTGGTTTTATTTTGTCACGCTACTAGTTGTGTGTGTGTGTGTGTTAGCAAAATATAAGCTAATTTGATGTGTTGGTATTGGTAATATATATGTTAAAGTTGTGTTGGGTTCATATGTGCTACTAATTTGATGTGTTGGTATTAGTAACAGATATGTTAAACTTTTGTTTTGTTGATGACCTTCAAAATTATTTACTGGTTTCTTGTTAGAAATTTATGCATGTGTTGTTTGGTTGCTTTTAATAAGTATTTCGTTTGTTGTTTTGGTGATATTGTTAGAAATTCATCCTTATGCTGTTAGGATTTGCTGATAATATATGTGTTGCTGTTAAAAATTATTGTGGTGTTGTTAGAAATTATTGTGCTGATATTTAGTGTGTTGTATGTGTGGCTGTTAGTAATTTGTGTGTGTTTTTTTGTAGACACATTATGTTTTATGTTTGTGTTTACATGTTACGTAATGTGCTTTTACAGATAAATTTGTTGAGCAAGAGGCTAACAATAACTATGGTGTCAATTGTGGTAAGTTTGCTATGCGTCAAATAGATGGACGATGTTGTTAAAGAAAATCTGGAGGGAGGTGTGTTTGATAGGATAAGTGACATAGTTGAAAGGGCGCTCAAATTGGATTGGTTGTTTCTTCTTCAACTTTGCAAAAGTTTATTTTGGATTTCTGTTTTGGTGTTGTTTTATTATTTGGGACCCCATGTTTTAGTGACCATTAGAATTAATAGTAGTTTTAAACAGCACATAAGTTACTTATATTGGTTGTTGAATCATATATGTTCAACTAGTTTTGTTAAATATGGATGTGTGTTCAACAAAAGAGCACCGTGGTAGTCGCAGTTAATAAACAACACATAATTTAGTCGAAATTAACAAACATTTCATAATTACTTATATTGGTTGTTAATATTCAATCATTTTTTTAAATGTGGATTTATGTTTAACAAAAGAGCAATTTGTTGTTTATAATAGGATATGCAACCGCACTGAAAATAATTTAACAACAAATGTAAAGATGTTAAAGTTAAATCTTTAGACTATTCAGATGAAAGAGTTTAACAAACTGATGAACAAAATCTACTATGTTTCATACAACAAACTAATAATATGAACAATTGAAGGTATAAATTCTACAATATGTTTTACAAGTAACTACATGTCTAAATCAACAAACAAAGAATGCTAAATAACAAGTCCCCTTAGTAATGGAAATAAGCGATGAGATGGAGAAAACTATGATATCTTCAACTGCCTTGCACCCCATCTATTTGTCTCTTGATTGGATTTTAGAAGTCATCATCCATCATTAGTATTAACTGCAACATGTTTATGAGATGCTAATACTCTTTGTTAATAACACAACAAAAATGACATTAACCAACCAGGCTAGCTCTTTTTTTTTTCCAAAAGACTAACCTTTTCTTGCTAATGATCTCACAATTTCACACACACACTAACATTTCACTTCTTTGATGTTGAAGACCCAATGTCGATAACACATCGCGCTACATGTTTGTGAATCATGTTACTGTTGTATATATATATTTTTGAATAACCATTGGAATTGGTGTGCATGTCAAAAGATTTACCTTTTCTTTCTGATTAAACAGTATCTCACACCCTATTGATTCGCTTCTTTCACGTTGAAGGCCAACATGAATAACACATCGAGCTGCTCCTACGCAATAAAATACACAAAAAATAGAATAATGTGTTGATATCATTGAAAGAAAAATAAGCATGCACATGTTTTTGGATGGGCAACACTGTCTGCTCTTATTGTCTGTGGCTTTGAAGTCGTCGTTTTCGATCCAACATTAATCACTTGTGTTTTAATTTTTGTTACACATTTATTTGTTGAAACTTTGCCACCTTCAAAACCAATAAACAAACAAATAAATAAATAAATAAATAAAAATATATATTCTAAAACATGTTTGTTCTAATTAAAAAATTGTTATATTAAAGAACACAAATAAGTAATTACCTCCATGTTCGTTAACTAAGACAATTGGATTTGAAGTGTGTTTGTGTATTTGCTAAAAATCTCATCATTAATGCAATTCTATTACTTTTCTTCCTGATTGCTAAATAAATATTAAAATCAGTATTATATATTTTAAAACCCCAACAAACGCATTGCTAAAAACCAACTTTTACAAACACATTAGTATAATCACATGACCTCTTTTAACTTACTAACACCAACTTTTAAAAGTCTGAACTAACAACAACAAATTAACAACACATACTTTACCAACAATCCCATCGCCAACATAAAATGCATAAACCTTAAAAACTAAGAAGTAACCATCACAACATAATAATACCATGTCCCCCCTTAAACTACTTACCAACACCATCTTCACTAATATGAAATGACACCATCAACCTAACAACACACGCTTTAACATCCATAATCATATGACCAATTTAAACTTACTAACACCAACTTTTGATAGAACGAACTAACAAAATCAAATAAACACACGTTTTATCAATAATCTCACGACCAACACAAACAGCATAAACCTTAACAACTAAGAACTAACCAGCAAAGCCTAATTATACCATGTGCCCCCCCTTAAATTAATTAACAGTCCACCATCTTCATTAGTACGAAAATAAAACCATTAACCTAAAAAAACATACTTTAACATCCATATATCTATTAACAACACAAGAGGAACCAACATAGAGCCTTACCACAATCACAACACATATGAAAAACATGCCAACCCAACACATATATGTTACTGACAACAACACATACAACACCACCATGTATAATATTAGCGCTAACCCAACAAACCCACACCAACTGTGGTTGTTCAAACACCTAAATACACACCAACTGCATGTTTATCAACAAAATCTTTCAATTGACTTCAATTTTTGTAGAAAATCCACAAATATAAGGTGCATCGTACCTGTATGAGTTCGAATTTCGCCATTAACCCTAGAAAAGAAACAATCGATAAAACCGGAGACAAAAAGAATTAAGGTTTTTACATTAATCGATCCAATCAACACTCAAACGAGACACTTACCAATTGAAATCCCCTCGATGATCTTCAATTGCTTATTTTATCTTCAACCTTGTTAGTTGAACTCGGAGTGTTACTCGAGACGGATTCACGTGACTGTTTGTTGAAAACTTACGACCGGACTAGTATTAAGCAAATTCCTTTCCTAAAGAATCTGCACTTTACCTTTTTGCCCTTATTATTTAATTATTATTTTCTATTTGCTCTTTTCTAATTGGTTCTTATAATTCTCACCAAAGAAACACTTTCTATTTGATCCTTCCTCGTTATTTTTATAGGTAATGTAACACACTTTTTTTCTCTGATCTGGTAAAGGATATATATCTAAAAGATAGGAAGGTTTGAAAGCTTTGTGAATATTCAAGGTCTTCAAAGGAATTAAATGATAAACAATAACACACAAACGTAAAGAGATTTCACTTTGTTATTAGGGAAATATAGTTCAAACCCCATATTACAAACTATCTCATTGTTTTCTTGTTCTTAAACCCTAACTCGGTTAAGACACATTTATATGAGAACACAACTTAGTTCCCAAGAAAGACTAACAAACCATAACACCCATAACCCTCGCCCATCTAGCTAAGACATCTCTGGCCAGCCCACTTGGCCTAACTCAGTAATTAGCCTTCATTCACCCCCCTAATTTCCGAGTTGGATTTCGGGAGGTCTTCAACATGTAGTAACTCGCACATCCTTTGAAAATTGAATTTTGTGAGTGCCTTTGTCAAAATGTATGCCTTTTGCACCTTTCCACTTACATGCTCAACTTCATCTGCTTCAACACATTCTCGAATGAAGTGATATCGAGATTTGATGTGTTTCGTCTGACCATGAAACACTGGATTCTTCACGAGGGCAATCGTGGAGGTGTTGTCAATCTTCAACTTAATCTTTTGTAATGGGTTACCAGTTATTTCACCCAATAATTCTCAGAGCCAAACTGCCTGACACGCGGCTACAGAAGCTGCCATATATTCAGCTTCACACGAAGAAAGTGCCACGGTTGCTTGTTTTTGTGAACACCACGTGACGGGAGTCGAACCGAAGTAGAAAACATGCTCGGTTGTACTCCTTCCTTCATCCTCACCCACATTGTGACTACTATCACTATAACTAACCAAATTCTTTGACCCATTTCGTTCAAACTTTAACCTAAAACTTAAAGTTTTCTTCAAATACCTCAAAATGTGATTAATCACCAAACCATGTGACTCTCTCAAACTTTGCATGTAGCGACTAACAACCCCGATCGAATATGACAAGTCAGGTCGCGTATGCAATAGGTATCTCAAACACCCGACAATCTTCCGGTATCCTGTCACATCAATCTCCACCTCGTTTTCGGCTTACATAACCGTAAGCCATGATCCATAGGTACGTGAGATGGGTAGCATGTTTCCATTCTTGAATCCTTTAGAATTTTACGTGCGTGCCCTTCTTGATTAATTTGTATCCCGTCATTGCTTTATGAGACTTCAATACCGAGATAATACGTTTACTTCCTGAGATCCGACATCTCAAACTTGGTCGACATACCTTGTTTAAAGTCGGTTATAATACAACGGCTTGTTCCGGTTACAAATAGATCGTCAACATAAACTGCCACAATCAGATGAAGCTTTCCCTCAACCTTTCGGTACACCGACGGTTCGTTCATGCACCGAACAAACTTCATATTTTTCAAAATCTGATCGAGTATACAGTTCCAAGCCCGTGGTGCTTGCCTTAAACCGTATAAAGCTTTTGACAGTTTATATACCTTGTGTTCTTCCCCCTTCTTATCGAATCCCTCCGGTTGAGCTACATAAACGGTTTCCTTTAACTCACAGTGTAAAAACATTGTTTTACATCAAGATGATGAATCTCCCGCCCATTCGATGCGGCCAATGCAATTAATAATCGAATAGTCTCGATTCGTGTGACTGGAGCAAAAACCTCTTCAAAATCGATCCCGGCTTGTTGCGCATACCCCTTTGCAACTAACCGTGCTTTGTATTTATTAATAGTTCCATCGGCATTAATCCTCTTCACCTTGAAAACCCATTTTAAACCTATGGGTTTTATCCCATTCGATTTCTCGATTAGGTTCCAAGTATTATTTTTATGGATGGAATCTATCTCGGCCTTCATCGCTTTAACCCACTCTTTTGAAACTTTAGCTTCTTGATAATAATTTGGTTCCTCGTTGATTGCTAAAATTAACTCTCACAGTCAATATCAGCCTATAAAACATAGTCATCAAGATATTATGGTTGAACCGAAATACGCGCTGATCTTCTTGGTTATGGTATCACTGTTTCGACTTGTTGGGTTGGTTAAACAGGCCCGTTTTGTGCTGTTGAGCATGCTGAAGCATTGCTGCCAGAAACAACACTGTTTAGGCTGTTTGGGCCTGCACTATTTGGGCTGTTTGGGCCTGTTTAAGTACCATCATGCGGGCCTGATTTGGAGTCACTGTGGCTGCTGTTGGGTGACTCGTTTGAATCGAAATTGGAGCTATCACTCAGCATGGGGCTGATCATAACAAGCCCGGTTCCAACATCTATCGAACTGCCCCAAACAAACTTAAACATACCTGGTTCGCCATGTTCATCTCCATTCGGTTCTTCCCAATTCCACCCAACCTTTTCATTAAACACCACGTCTCGGCTAACGACAATTCTTTGGGTTTTCGGATTATAAAGCTGGTACGCCTTAGAACCCAGTTTTGTTCTAAGATTCACAAGAGGTCTCGATCGGTCATCAAGCTTCTTCAAGTGAGGTTTTCAGCCTTAGCATATGCAAGATAACCGAACACTGTTAAATGTTCAATAGTCGGCTTCTTCCCCTTGTTTCATACGGTGTGCGGTTCTTTAATGATCTTGTTGACACTCGATTAATTAAGTATGTGGAGTGTTGAACCGCTTCTCCCCACAAATAATTTGGTACCTTCATGGCCTTCAAGATACTCCTTGTTATCTCCAAAAGAGTACAGTTTCGGCGTTCTACATCGCCGTTTTGTTGAGGCGTATACGGGGCCGTTAAGTGTCGTGAAATTCCATTTTCTTCACTCGAGGTGAATTCTCCTCCCTGATCAGTTCGGAGAGTTTTAGTGGTCACTTCGGTTTCTTTCTCGACCAAGGCTTTAAACTTCTTGAAATTCTCGAATGCCTCGCTTTTTTCTTACAACAAAATAGACCACATATACCCTAAAAAATCATCAATTAATACAAAAATATATTTGTTCCTGATATGGTTGGGGGGGGGGGGGTAATCGGACCACACAAGTCCCCATGAACAAGCTCGAGAACTCGTTTAGTCCGAAACATCATGGTCGATGGAAAAGACTTTCGTGTGTGTTTGCCCACCAAACATGACTCGCACATCTCATTCTCGTGCTCGACCTGTGGTAAACCATGAACCATCTCCCTTTTAGCCATCGACTTCATCGTATCAAAGCTAATATGCCCAAGCCTTGCATGCCAATGCCAAGCATCATCACCAATCTTGGCTAGCAAACAAACCGGTGTACCCACGTTTAAACGTATCTTGTATAAGCGACTTGGTGATCTCGTTACCTTCATTAGCAACATTCCACCCCCATCATGCATAATCAAGAATTCATCTTTCATTCTCACATCACAAACGGACTCGGCAGCTTGACCTAGGCTCATAATCTTGGTTTTAAGCCCGGGTACATAGTATGTTTCCGTTAACAAATTTTGCTCACCTGATCTTCCTTGAAAAATAATCGAGCCTCGACCCTCGATTTTCACGCACGACCCATTGTAGGTTCCCAGACGGATCTTACGCGGGATATCGCTATCTGCGCAGGTGCGGAATCCCTGCGTAGGTAGTTACGAGCGTAGAATACGTAAAACACGAACACACGATACAAACGAAACCACGTTATATTATAACTCGAACCACGTCTATTACAGACACTTGACGCGTGAAATGATCACACACTATCACTAACACTCAAACAGACTCTCGAAAAACCAACTCTGAAACAGTAACCCGTAGGTTACTTAAATACACGACAACTTCGCCTCAGGCGAAGTTGTCAATAACTTCGCTCGTTGAACAAGTTCGCCTAGGCGAACTTGTCAACAACTTCGCTTGGTTAACAAGTTCGCCTAAGCGAACTTGTCAACAACTTCCCTGTTACACAAACAATTACATAAACAATATTACAGACTCGATTACAGACTTTATACATATGAACTACTGACATCTATGCACCAACAGACTCCCCCTTGGCAGTAGCTTCATATCTTGATCTTTCAGCTCTTGTCTTGTAATCCTGTATCTTCATGCATGCACTCCTTCTCTAACACACACCGTGACTACTCGCTGATATTTCCTAGCTTCATCCTTCCAAGCAGGAATATAAAATATCTTCTTTTCGTTCAACGCTTGCAAATCAGCTTTCGATAAGTTAACAAGATGCATCGGGTCATACACCCTCAGCACTTCTTGTTCATCTTCGTCTTCCATCACGGCTTCAGCAGTCTGGCAATCAACGTACCACCATTTTAGATTCTTCAACACATCTTGAAGCATATTCTTCATTGGAACCTCCTTGATGCATCGGATCGGCTTGTACTTCATCACCATCCATGGCTTGCCATCTGCTCTCAATCCCCTCTCTGTATCCTCCACGAGCTTTCCCTTCTGTGGCGTTAATAGTTCAAACTTCTTTTCTTTTACGCCTTCTTTCCACACAATCTTCTCAATCATTCTTGCCATATTGTTGTCACTTCTGTTTATCAGGCCCAATCTGCCCAAATCTTTCACCTCGCATTCCGGCAACGTGTTGAAAGATCTCAACATTCTCTTGAAGTATTGAATGCCATCATAACGTTTTACCACAAATAACTTGATCTGTTCATCATAAATCCAACAGATGATTCCCTTCTTCGCCTCAGCATAGCCTTTAATGTTATAGCTTTTCTTGAACATGGCTGGAACAGCAGGCTTCTTGGTCTTGATAAACCAATGAGCACAGCCTTCCTTCCACCTAGGCTGCTCCTCCCACTCAGTAGTCTCATCCATCTCAGCCCTCACATCGGCTTTCTCAACCTTAGGGATCTCGTGCTCGACATTTTCATCAACAATCTCTCCTTCCTCTATCACATTTTCAACCATAATTTCTGCACCAATCTTTTCAATCTCACTGATTGGCAGAACATCTTCATCAAATAATACATCGTCGCTGAACATGTCATCATCAAGTTCCTTCAGCGCATCGATCACGTCATCCTCCACCATCACTACATCATCACCACCAGCCGCTTCGGTAGACTCCCCCTCAGCTGTGGAAGCCCCAAGAGCTTGTGAGGTTCTTGGCAGCTCACCACCTGCACCTTCCGGTGCATTGGGATCATCGTCTCGGTCTTCTCTACGCTTGGTCCTCAACTCATCTCCTCTACAGCTCATCTCCCCCTGAGATGCCAAGAACTCCTTCAAGGCATCTATTATTTTCCCGTGCTCAGCCAGGAGGGATGCCTGCAGTTGATTTGCTTCCACTAGGCTTTGAATAGTCTTTGACTGCTCAGCTACAATCCGCTCTAGTGAAGCTATCCGTTCCGAGTCAGAACTGGGCGTGTCCGCAGGTGGTACCGTACCCGATACTCCTGCAGTAGTGGTGACCGTAGACTCAACAAATCGTGCTACTACCACCGGTGGAGTACGCGTTTGAGGTGGTAGAGACACAATTTCTGGAGCCGACGTCTGGACGGCTGTGATCTGTGGAATGTCAGCCGACGATGTAGCCACTACGGGAACAACCGTAGCGCTTGTACTCGATACCTGCACAGAGGTAGGAACAAGGGACATACCAGACAAGGCAGGTGGAGCAAAACGTGCAAACCTTGAAGTCTCTCCGGCTCCTACACCCATACCTGTCGTTTCCCTTCTTGAGCGCTTTCGCACCAGCTGCACAGCCTCTTCTTCATCATCTTCCTCATCTTCGTCATCGACAATTCTTTTCTGCTTACCCACCGTTCTCTCATGTCTCACCATCATCTGTCTGGCCTCTTCCATCACCTCATCAAAATCAGCTTGTGGACCCGAGACTTGAATATTCTCATGTGGATCAACTCGGTCCATATCAAACAACCCTTGCCCGCCGAACATGGCGTCAAGATCAATCTCAGAAGCTGGCACAGCAGCAGATACAGCAGTAGATACAGCAGGCGCAGCTGATACAGCCTGGGGTGCTGCCGCCTGTTGTTGTCTTGGGTCCCTAAACTCGTCCCCTGCCGCAGGCACATACTCTGGGTTAATAAGATACCCAAAGAGCGGAGTATGCCTGGGACGCAGCTGAGGCTTGCTTCGTGCGCTGGAAGTGCGACACTGAGCAAAGATACGTTTCGTCACACATTCCACGTATCGAATAGGGCGTCTTTGAGGTAGCGACGGAGCCACATGATTTAAAATCATCTGTAGGAATCGTGGATACATTGTAAACCGCTCACGCGCCACAGCCCTCCTCTGACGATCGATCTCGTAAAAGATCATCTGACTAAAAGAATATCTTTTATTGTAAGTCAGGGCAGTCATAGCAGACTGCATCGTCGCACCCATTCCATCAGTGCCCGCCTTCCGTCCCGACATACAGACTATCATGACATGCATTAGGAAGCGCCACTGATCTAATAAGAATCCTTTCCTTCGCTGTGTATCCCCTAAGAGACCTGAATACCCCATCCTTAGGAACGCGCCATCACGAAAAGGAGCAACAAACTCCGTGGGGTCATCTCTTGTTTCTTCTCCAAATTGCAACGCCACCCGTATGTGTTCAGAGGAAAACTGAACAACTTGACCATTAACGGTGGCTCGCATCACCGGGGGCTCAACCCGGCAATCATACTCTACCGTCTGCCAAAAGTCTTCAATATTCGGCAGTGAAATAGGCAGGGTAGTTGTGATAGCGTGAAAAATTCTTGAGCGCAGGAGAAAGGTGATTATCTCCCTGTAGTCCTCCACGCCTTTTGCATCTGGATCTAGAGTGATGAACTGGTTATGAGCTGGAAAGAATTGCCTCTGATCGTCACCGTCATCACCACCAGCTCCTCCAACAGCAGCCATATCTGCACTAAACGAACTAAGTTAGATAACCGTTAAGCAACTCACAAGTTCGCTTTATACCATGAGCGAAGTTGTGATCAAACATGTATAGGCGAAGTTAAAGGTGAGGCGAAGTTGGGAACAACTTCGCTTCATCTGTAAGTTCGTCTAATTAATTTTAAGTAAAATGATCTAGGCGAAGTTGATGTTAACTTCGCCTTATCACAACATCGCCTCAGGCGAAGATAAGAGTTAGGCGAAATTAAGTTTCAGGCGAAGTTGTGGATAACTTCGCCTCAAGCGAAATTAAGCCCCAGGCGAAGTTGCGGATAACTTCGCCTAAACCCTAACTTCGCCTACATCAGAATCGGCGACTGTTAGGATTCCAATCACCGGAAATCCGGTGATTTCGGCTAAGATCGACGATCAAGGACATCAAAACACATGATATTAAGGATGTTTAGATGAAAAGGATGTCCATGCACACGTTAACACAAGTTTTGAAATTTTCGGTTTTGAAGGTCCGACGACCCGAGGTCTCGAACCGGGTAAAAACGACCATGAAAGAACATGTTTTTGAGGTATATCGACAACACGTACCCTCAACTGATAATAGAAACTGGAAACGAAGATCGAAATCGAATAGGAATCAAGTTCGCCGGATAATTCTTAAGTTCGCCGGAAAACTCGGAGCTTAAATTCGCTGATAATTTTGAAAATAATGAAATTTACTGTTTGAAAAACCTTATATAGGGTCAGTGTAGTTCAGGCGAAGTTACGGATAACTTCGCCTAGGCGAAGTTAAGCACAAGTTCGCCTGATTCAACAACTTCGCCTATAATTTCAAAATCAAACCTTTAAGTTTGAACATTTTGCAATTAACATTTGAAACTTCCAAAAATAGTTAAACAAATATGATCATGTCTAAGTAACCAGTTATCAAAAAAAGACAACTACAAAAATAGGAAAAACTTATAAAAATTTAACAAATAAGGGATCAAATTTCAGTCTAGTCAGGGACACCACGTTTTAGAAAAGATCCTAACAGGAATCATACTAACTACGTGACTGTTACATAGATCCATGTTTAGCTGTATTATGACATATAGAGACAGGTTGTAAGCAGGTAATATACTTAAGATGGTTTTCATCGTTTCTGTGATACGAGTTAGGTTCAATTAATCCTTAAAATTTAAGTGGGCAACAACTCAGAAATATTGATGCCTCCTATCTATCCTCAAAGCGTATTTGGCTTTCCCCAAGTCACCCCGAATTGACTTCGACCCATAGTGTCTGATTAACTTGTAAGTATTCTATGTCTGGATCCCGTATTCATTCTTACTCCAAGATTGAGAAGTCTCGATATCTTGAACTCTCGAATGTTACAATAACTTCATAAGTACTAAAATTTTTTTTTTTTTTTTTAACGTACTTATAGACTTCAGAGTAATAATCAACTGCAAGTCCCGAATCTGGATCACTGCAGTGTCTTGAAACGCCTTCTTCACGGGAATCAGAACACTTACGGGCTCGTGTATGACTGGGTAATCACTTTTCTGCCTATCATTCGGAAATATATACATGAAGACAAGCAAAACTCTTAAGGAGTTTCCACATAAAATCAAGTAAACTTTAATTTGTATCACATCTACTTTTACGCACCATAAAAATTTACCATGACATACAATGATTGTCCTAAAGCCTTTTAAGCCTAATAACTTCACCAGTTAAGCACACAAAGTTAGTATATATATCATTTTCCAAGGTTGGATCAATTTTCTGTTAAACATAGCAAAGAACTTCTTTACGAAGTATTAGACTTGAAAAGTAATTTCATTTCCCTTAAAAAATTTTGACTTTAGTCACCCCGATCACGTCAAAGTCTTCAGGTAAACGGCAATCCCGAAGATCCAATGGATCAACTGGACCGACCACATACAAGTATGTGTCCTTCTCACTAAGAATGACCGACTAATTTTCAGTGACAGAAAGAAAACACATCTTAACTGCCCCGGTCACTTTCAGTCATCTGGTTAATGGCGACCCTCATTCTCTAAGTAGAAACGAGGACCAAAACATATCCAAGGATATGTCCATCAAACTGAGGTAACCGACTAATTTTAAGCAATAGTGATGTTTTTTTTTTTTTTTTTTTTTTTTTTTTTTTTAGAATAAACACAAAAACATGGTTACTCGGGATTGATCATCCCGTTCAGCTCAATTAGGTTTTGAAATCTGGATTTATCAAAAGCTTTTGTAAATAAATCAGCGAAATTTTCCAGCGTATCGACCTTTTTGACCTTGATCAGTTTCTTCTCAGCACAATCCCGTATGAAGTGATGACGAATGTCAATATGTTTAGTTTTACTATGCTTCACGGGATTGTTAATTACTGAGATGGCAGCAGTGTTATCAATTAAAATATGAGTGAGTAAGAAATTCAGACCATAGTCGCGCAATTGTTGCTGAATCCACAAAACCTGAGAACAGCAGTTGGATGCTGCCATATATTCAGCTTCGCACGTTGAGATTGCGACTGACGTCTGTTTCTTGCACTGCCATGAAACTAATCTTCCACCGAGAAACTGACAACCTCCTGTTGTCGACTTCCGACTCTGATTGCATCCTCCATAATCAGAATCTGTGTATGCTACCAGTTCTATGTCTCCTCCCTTCGGGTACCACAACCCTAGCTTCGGCTTGCCTTTGAGATACCGCAAAATCCTCTTCACACCCTTCATGTGAGATTCCTTTGGGTTTGCCTGAAAACGAGCACAAAGACAAACAGCAAACATTATATCAGGCCTAGAAGCAGTTAAATACATCAAAGAACCTATTATAGCCCGATACTGAGTTGGGTCCACATCTGCGTCACCGTCAATTTCAGCTCCCAACTTGTGGTTGACGCAAATTGGAGTGTCAAATGGAGAAGAGTCCTCCATCTTGAAACGCTTGAGGACATCATGAACATATTTAGTTTGATGAATGAACATCCCATCCTTCTTTTGATCAACCTGCAATCCAAAAAAGAACGTTAGTTCACCCATAGCACTCATCTCGAATCTTTTCTTCATAACGGCCTCAAATTCCTGACACATGGAGACTCTTGATGCAGCAAATATGATGTCATCCACGTAGACTTGAACTAGCAGGAAGTCACTTCCTTCTCTCTTCACAAACAAAGTACTGTCGATCAAACCCCTTTCAAAACCATTTTCTAGCAAGTAGTCCGATAACGTTGAATACCAGGCACGAGGTGCCTGATGTAATCCATACAGCGCCTTGCTCAACTTGTATACGTGATCAGGAAAGTCTGGGTCAGGAAAACCCGGAGGTTGCTCAACATACACAACCTCATCCACTTTCCCATTGAGGAACGCACTCTTCACGTCCAACTGAAACACTTTCATCTTCTTAAACGCTGCAAATGCCAAAAACAATCTTATCGCTTCCAACCTGGCCACCGGAGCGAACACTTCATTATAGTCTATCCCCTCTTGCTGATTAAACCCTTTAACGACCAGCCTCGCCTTGTTTCTTATAATGATCCCCTTTTCATCTCTCTTGCACTTGAACACCCATTTTGTGCCAATTGCATGCACATTCCTTGGTTTTTCAACCAAAGTCCAAACTTCCATCTTCTTAAATTGAGCCAACTCTTCTTGCATGGCCTCGACCCACGAGCTGTCCTTAAGAGCCATTTGATAATTTTTCGGTTCAATCTGGCTAATAAAGCATGAGTACAAACATTCGTTCATTATACCCGTTTCTTTAAAGCTTGTATAAACACAGGTGTGCTCACTCAAGCTACTTCTGGTTTGTACACCGGAGGACACATCACCTATAACATTCTCAAAGGGTGATTTATGTGAATTCTCGTGGTCGGCACAACACCGACATGCAGATTATCTTCTAAATTAGTAGAGAGCTCATCAATGGTTGTTTCTGGCTGAGAGTGAAAAGGATTGATAAACTCATCTTCAGGAGAGACAGCAGGGGAACCAACAGAATTTGATGAGGAAGGTTGACAATCATCAAATAGTTGTCTATGTGCCAAATTTTCCTCCTCATCAAGAATCATCTTCGTAGCAACACGTTCTTCTTCTTCTGTACGAACCAAATCAGGTATGTTAAAAGACTTGAAGAGCCTATCATAGTCGAAAATCCCAGGAGGTCCAATGCTCGGTCTTGGCGATCTGTAACTCGTAATGTCGGTGTTACATACCACTTCAACCTTGCCGTTCGTTGTATTAAAGACACGCCTGTTGGAAGTCCCAACTTCATAGCCGACTAAGATTCCTTCATCGGCTGCTTCACCAAACTTTGAATGTGCCTTTAAAATTGAACACGGGGACCCGAAAGCTTCAAGTCCACACAAATTGGGCTTTCTTCCATGCATCAGCTCGTAGCATGTTTTATTAAGTCTTTTTACCGTTAACACTCTATTCAGGACATAGCAAGCTGTAGAAACAGCTTCAGCCCAGAACACCACCGGAAGCTTCGAATCAGCCAGCATTGTTCTGGCTCCTTCAATTAAAGTTCTATTCTTCCTTTCAGCCACTCCATTCTGTTGCGGAGTATACGGAGCGCTGAATTGGTGTTCAATCCCTCTTGACAGACAGAAGATCTCCATTTCAAAATTTTTAAACTCAGAACCATTGTCACTTCTGATGAACTTCACTCGTTTATCCATAATGTTCTCAACTTTGGTAATCAGATTCTTCACCAGTTGAGCCGTTTCGTCCTTTGATTTCAGGAAGTATACCCACGAGTATCGTGAGTAGTCATCAGTAATCACCAAGCAATAAGTTGTACCACCTAGACTTCTTACATTCACAGGACCGAAGAGATCCATGTGAAGCAGCTCTAGTGTACTAGCAATTGAGTTTACCTTCTTGGTGAGATGGGACTTCTTGTGCTGCTTTCCCTTTTTGCACGCAAGACATTTGTCTTCAAAATTGAAACTCTTTAAGGGAACACCCAACACAAGCCCATGTCTGACAATATGGTTCATCTTCCGAAGATGAATGTGCCCCATTCTCCTGTGCCACAGTTCAGATTCCGATTCGCTTGCTTTCGTCAAAAGGCACGATTCTTCCGTTGACATTTCAGTTGAACTTAGATCCATCATATACGTATTTCGATCACGTGGAGCCTTCATTACTATCCACTCCTCTGGTATTTGATAACCAGGCTTCAACACAATAGCATCAGTCTTCGTGAAGTGTACGGTATAATCTTTGTCACAAATCTGCGACACACTCAGCAGATTGTGCTTCAGTTCTTCAACAAAGTTCACATTTTCTAACGTCATCTTCCCGTTAGTTACCGTACCCCTTCCTGTTATTCTGCCACCACTCTCACCAGCAAAACTGACTCTTGCTCCCTGAACAGGTTTTAAATCTTGTAACAAATTCTTGTTACCAGTCATGTGCCGGGAACAGCCGCTGTCCACAACCCAAAGATTATTGGAAGCCCTGTTCAACTGTTCCTGCACAAACAAAAGAGATTATTAAAATATGGGGACCCAAGACTTCTTGGTCTTGGGTCGACTAACCTTCTTATCAGAACTCACACACCTTGACTGACCATAGTTAGCATTAGGAAAATTTTCACGAGTCCTAACAGGATACCTCCTTGGAGACTGATAGTGAGGCCAACCAAACTGACGAACATTAAGAGAATTAAAAGAATTATAGCAGTTGGTTTGGTTATTAGTAGTGTGAAAACGAGATGTGTTTCTTTGAAAACCGGTATTATATCTCAAATTTGAATGGTTTTCATTTTTAACATTTAAACGATTACTAAAAACCTTAGTCTCAGTTTTCGAGGGCCTCACCTCTCTGAAACGCTGCTTCAGAGGGCAATCAGCAACAAGGTGCCCTGTTTGATTACATCTAAAACAACATCTATATTCAGCTTTCTTTTCAGCAGATGTTTTAGATGTGGAAGCAGTATTACCACCCGTACGTCTCACATAAGGTGGGACATATGGGTTGAGTGGAGTACTCTTTTGAGTAGATTTAACCTTTTCTCCACTAGTGGGTAATACTTCCTTCTCTTTTGTCTTACCCGACTCGGATGACTTATCCGAATCAGATGAGACTGGACTTGAAATTTTAATTTTTGAAACAGGCGAACTTGTTTCGCCTTTACTAACTTCCGGTACTTTACCAGTTTCCTTAGCAGTACCTGTCTGATCAGCTACAAAATTAACAGATTCATGAACACTAGGATTGAAAGTATAGTTATGGTTATATGGTGGTGGAACCTCATGGTAACCAATTCCTCCCCTCTTAGGTGAGGAACCTTGATCACTGACGAGGTGCTCAAGAATAGCGGAGGAATTCCGGAATTGCTCCAGTTTCCTATTAAGTTCCACCACTTTTACCTGGTGATCAGCAATCTGCTTTTCTTTCTCAGCAATTAACTTGGTTTTCTCTTCTAAAACCTCGTAGCTTAGATCGATCACATCAATTTTTTCAGCTAATTTGGTTTTTAAACTTTTAACGTCCTTTTCATACGCTTTAATTTTTATTCTATAATTATTTTCTCTTGTTTTTGTAAAATGGTGATCTTCTTTCAAGGTTTTAAATTCGGCATCCAATTTAACAAACTGATCATAATTGTTGCAAGCTGTTCAGACAAGTTCTCACACTTAGTACAGATAGGTTTAGTACATACCTCGGTGTTCTGATCATCAGCCATGAAGGCTTCTTCATTTTCAGCAGCTTTCACACATTCTTCAGCTGCAACTTTCGCCATGTGAGCTTGCTCAAAGAGTTCTCCAGAGAACATATTCCAGTTGTATTCTCCAGCATCAGACATCATGGCTCTATTCCCATTGTTATTTCCACTTTGTTGTGTAGTCCTCCCCTGACTACGTTCTACCCGTGCATTAGTGCACTCTTTTGCAAAGTGTCCATTCTGTTGGCAATTGTAACACCTCACCCTTGACTTGTCAAATCCTGGCTTTCCACCTACGAACTTTCTGCCAGTCTTCTTCATGAAACGCTTCACTCTTCTAACTATCATCGCCATCTGCCACTGCAGATCCATCTCCTCCAGATCATCAGGATCGATCTGGTCATAGTCTTCTTCCAAAACAGCAGGGTCCACTATCTTCCCTTGTATATAGTTCTCGTAAGAAGCAATAAAAGATGCATAGACTGCAAACTGCTCTTCAGCAGATTTGACACTCATTGGCATCTTAGTGTAGTTATTGCTTGAAGTACTGGGAGAGAAACTACTTGTGGATGCTTGAGGTTTCGAAGCACTTGATCCTCCAGCAACGAAGCAAACATCACCGTTCATGTTTACAGACACATTTCCTTCATGAGAAGAGTCAGAACCTGACTCTCCTTTGGAGTAGTAAGCAGCAGAGTCAGGCTTCGAACTTGAGCCTGAGTTAACTTTGGCACCATACATACCAGGGTCTTGAATCTGATCTGTTGGTGTCTCTTTACGAACCATATTAAGCTCAAAGGTTCTGAGCTTGTTTACTGCTGTCTCCAAATCACAATTAGGAAAGTCTCTGTCTTCCCTCATTAGAACAGTGTACATTTCCCACTTCGGTGGGAGAGCATCGAGAAGCTTCTCAACTATTTCCTCTTCTCTGTAAGCAATCGAATAGTTGTTCAGCTCTGTCATTAGATGATAATATCGGGTGATAATATCATCGAGTGATTCGTTCTTCAAATGCTTGAATACAGAGAATTGGGTCTTTAACAGCTTGATCTTCGAGGCACGAATACCCACGTTCCCTTCGAATCTATTCTCAAGAGCATCCCAAAGCTCTCGTGCAGAAGTGTACTTCCTGAAAGTATGGAGAATCTCTTGAGGAAGAGCCATAGTAATTGCAGCATGGGCCTTGCTCTCGGCCTCATACATTTTCTTCTCTTCTTCCTCCATCTTGTTGTACTTCTTAACCACATCACGACCTTCGTACACCATTGTCGGTGGGATATATCCATCCTGGATGCACACCCACATCTTTGCATCCTGGTATTTAATATACTGAATGAATCTATCCTTCCACGCCACAAAGTCAGTTCCTTTCATCAACCTTGGGGCCTTAGTAGCCGACCCCGCTTCTACTTCCATTTTGACTAACTCTGAGATGTTAATTGGCGACATCTTCGCGAAAACAAGAAAAACCCGAAGAAAAAAAGAAAAAAAATCTTCCAAACAGTACTATAGACGAAGTTAAGGCTAACTTCGCTTAAGTGTTAACTTCGCTGGAAAATTCTTAAATTCGCGTGACTTGGCGAAGTTGAGAATAACTTCGCTTAAGGTAAGCGAACTTAGGAGGTAAGCGAAGTTGAGGATAACTTCGCTTAGGCGAACTTATGAGGTAGGCGAAGTTGTGGATAACTTCGCTTAGCCATATATCTTCGCCGAAACCCTACTTCCAGTGGCGGCAACTTCGCCTGAAGAACAACAACTTCGCCCGAAGAACACTGAAAATATTCAGATCTGTTTTCGACGATTTAGCAGTTTCCGGTCGTTGTAACGGCTTGAATATGACTGTATAAGGTGAGTATAACACAATCCCAACGAAAACGTGTCCCGCGAATAGGTCAAACGAGACGTTTTCTACACCCGCGTGAAATCCCGAACCTCACAATCGAGCCTAAGCTCTGATACCAATTGTAGGTTCCCGGACGGATCTTACACGGGATATCGCTATCTGCGCAGGTGCGGAATCCCTGCGTAGGTAGTTACGAGCGTAGAATACGTAAAACACGAACACACGATACAAACGAAACCACGTTATATTATAACTCGAACCACGTCTATTACAGACACTTGACACGTGAAATGATCACACACTATCACTAACACTCAAACAGACTCTCGAAAAACCAACTCTGAAACAGTAACCCGTAGGTTACTTAAATACACGACAACTTCGCCTCAGGCGAAGTTGTCAATAACTTCGCTCGTTGAACAAGTTCGCCTAGGCGAACTTGTCAACAACTTCGCTTGGTTAACAAGTTCGCCTAAGCGAACTTGTCAACAACTTCGCTGTTACACAAACAATTACATAAACAATATTACAGACTCGATTACAGACTTTATACATATGAACTACTGACATCTATGCACCAACCCCCATCGCCAAATCTTACATTTCCGGTTATGCTTCCATTCAATTCTGAAAAGAATGACCGGTTTCCCGTCATATGGTTGCTTGCCCCATTATCCAAATACCACACATTATTCTCTACCTGACCGGTTTTGAAGTTCTTGGGTATTAGATTCTGTTCGTTCAAAAACAATACCTCGTGTACATAGGCGGCATCGGCCTCCACCGTTTCTGCCACATTTTCTTCATGTAATTTTTGTACACGGTCGGGCCATTTCGATGCAAAGTGTCCCATTTGATCGCATCGATAGCAAACCACCTTGGAATGGTCTTTCTTTACCTTTTCCTTCCCTTTTGACTCGGAACAAAACTCGGTTCGGTTCAGCCCGTTGCCACGACCTCTTCCCCTGCCTTGGTTATTTTGTCCTCGGTCTCGGCCTCTTGACCCGTTTTCTCCCCTTCTTGAATAAGAGCTTTCACCATTTGAGCATAATAGGTTACCTTGAGTTTCCTTACTTTCTTCCTTGACTCGTTCTTCGTAGGCTTTCAACCTTCCTACAACATCTTCAAACCCAGTTTATTTTTTAATACAAAACTTGTTCTAACGAAGCAACTATTTGAATGTACTTAGAATGAGGAAGTGCCTTTAGAAACTTCTTTACCATCTTTGTCTCTTCAATCTCTTCTCCTAGGGCTGCAGATTTTGAGGCCAAACTTGATAACTTCCCGGCAAAGTCAACAATCGATTCTGAATAACGCATTTTCATATTATCGAATTCTGTTGTTAGGGTTTGGAGGCGAGCTTCTCTAACCCGATCAGCCCCCAGATGACGGCTTTTGACTGCAGCCCACAGATCATTTGTAGTTTTCTGATTACCTACTTGCATAATCAGATTTTCAGGTATTGACTGAAACAAAAGTGCTATTGCCAAGTCATTCTTCTCATCTTCAGCTGAATCTGACCCAATCGTATCCCAAACCTTGTGAACCTTCAAAACAATTTTCATTCTCATGGCCCATACGGTGTAATTTGTAGCTGTTAACATGGGACAGTGCACGAACGTAGATCCGGCTTCTTTCCTCTTTGGTTGTGGTACAGAATCCCCCATATCTTTCTTACGACGGCTGTATGTAGAAAGTGGTGTAGTGGGATCCAGTACTTAGATGTAGCACCACTGTGGGATCCAGTACTTAGATGTAGCACCACTCGATTAAACACAGCTCGTATAATCGAAACAAAACAACAGTTTTAGATATGAAATAACTCGATCAAACCTGACTCATTTTATCGCGAGTTCAGCAGCAGCAGCAACTCAGTTTCTGGTTGAACGTGTGACGGCAGCAACGGTGCACAGCAACGACAGTGCACAACTGTGATCAGTGGCGGCGGCTGTGAAACCCTAGACGGCGGCTGGTGATTATCGTTCAGATTCCTTGAACTGGCTCTGATACCAATTCAAGGTCTTCAAAGGAATTAAACGATATACAATAACACACAAACGTAAAGAGATTTCACTTTGTTATTAGGGATATATAACTCAAAAACCCTATTACAAACTATCTCATTGTTTTCTTGTTCTTAAACCCTAACTCGGTTAAGACACAATTATATGAGAACCCAACTTAGCTACCAAGAAAGACTAATAAATCATAACACCCATAACCCTAGCCCATCTAGCTAAGACATCTCGGGCTGGCCCACTTGGCCCAACTCGGTAATTAGCCTTTAAATATGCTAGAAGAAATCCTTTACGTGCTCGAAAGGTATCTTTTGTACTTTTACTTTAATTAATGTCATTTATAACTAGATTATCAAAGCGCCTAATATATGTTAATTATTATGTGGTGGGAGGGGCCGTGGCGTTGGTGATGGTAATAGTACCGCCCCTCCGACGTCCTCTGTGTTTTATTCTAATAAAAGGTAAAAGAAATTTAGTGTAGCATCCCAACTTTTCGAAACCCTAATATTAAACGATTTATACGAATATTTAAAGCGGGATTTTTGTTATTTAGAAATTTTTTAGAGTGATTTGTTAAACTTTTGTATCTAGAAATTTTGTAGAGTGATTTGTTAAACTAATTATTGTTTTAACAAAATATGGAGCTATATAATATATATTAATATAATGATGTTCATAGCTGTAAGTTTCCGAATGCAATTTCAATTCATTAAATGTGAATATTGATAATTAATAGAAATATGTAAATGTTGGTCAACTTAATTCGTCTAGGTGTCACGATTCTCTTTTAGGCAAAGCTTTTGCTGATTACCAAAACTCAAGCCAAAATCACGGGCTTACCATAAACAGACTACGCATTTTAGACCCTATAAGTACTATCGATTCATTCTTTCTCGAATCACA
Source organism: Bidens hawaiensis (assembly GCF_021521415.1). Lineage (NCBI taxonomy): Eukaryota > Viridiplantae > Streptophyta > Magnoliopsida > Asterales > Asteraceae > Bidens > Bidens hawaiensis. The sequence continues at coordinate 24,531 of NW_027495866.1, forward strand.
CCGACACCACATAACCCTCCCTTCACTAAACTACTACACCTGGTATTAGTTATTGCCACCATCGCCACAGCCGAAGTTTTCGTTACTGTCGACGACTTCATTTCCGCTCTTGTTCGATTGGTTTGTTCATATCGTGCCTAAGGTACATGTTTATTCTCAATGATTGAAATGGTTTTATTAATTTTTGTGTCTATAAATGAGTTGAAGACGACATGTTTATTTACATAGCTCTGGTTTTATTTTTTAATGATATATATACACTGAATCTTCTTAAATTGGATTCCAAATGTTACTGTTTTCCATGAATCAGGTAGCATGCATAGATATTTAAACTCAGTTTCGTTAGTTAATTGTACGTATTTTCGTAAAAGAAAGAATTTATTGATTTATTTTATTAGTAAGATTTAGAAACTTCATATATGCGTTAGAGTTATTCTATTGTAATTTTTGGCATTAACGTGTGTGTACATATATATATATATACTAGATTTTATCTCCCGTATTACAGGGGTTGTTTTACATTATTCGTTTTAATATTTATATATGTATATTTGGATTTTAATTTTATTTATTGTAAGAAAGTTAATAATTAATATACTTGAGGTTTGATTATGAAATGGTTTCACAAATAAATGATATGTTATAATCCGGTTTAAAAACTATCTGGGTTTGGTGATACCCATTACCCGTTTATTTTCTTTATTATAAAATTGTTTCTTAATTATAAATAATATCTTTTTTTAAAATAAAATAGGATATTAATTTTTAGTATATTCTTATTTTATAGGATTTTTATATCAATAATTTGATGAGATTATTTTTTAATATAATGAGATGTTATAACCCGTTTAAGACCTATCTGGGTTTGGTGATACCTTTACCGTGAATTCGGGTCAAATGCATGAGAAGCCTTTATTTACAAATAAAATAATCTGATGGTTTGAGATAATGGTTGTTTTACATTTTTCGTTTTTTAATATTTATTTTTTGGATCTTAATTTTTTTTATTGTAAGAAAGTTAATAATATACTTAGGGTTTGATGATGAAAGGGTTTCATAAATAAATGATATGTTATAACCCGTTTAAAAGCTATCTAGATTTGGTGACCCATGACCCGCTTATGTTTTTTGCTAAAAAATTGTTTATTAATTATAAAGAATATCTTTTTCTTTTTAAATTGGATATTAAATTTTAGTATATTCCTATTTTGTAGGATTTTCATATCAAATAATTGGTAAGATTAATTTTTAATTTAATGAGATGTTATAACCCGTTTAAGAGCTATCTGGTTTTGGTAAGACCCATACCCATATCCATGAATTTAGGTTAAATCAATAAGAGGCCTCTATTTAAAAATCAAGAAATTTGGTGGCTTCCATAAAAGGGGGAGCGACCACATCGCGACACATAGGATTTCTGGGTTTTCGTTTATATATATTATAGATAATATAGGTTTAGGTTCAAATAAGAAGTTTGATTTTCCTAAGAAGGCTAGGAAGGAGGGTATTTTAGTCTAACATTTAAATATTAAAACCCACTTAATTTAATTTAAAAAACCCACTTACATTAATTTCAAAAACCCACTTACATAAAACCCAATTACATATTTACTCTCTACAGCCACCACCACTCCACCGCCCATCGCCACCACAACCGTCACCCAACGCCACCACCTCACCGGAAAAGTCCGAAAAAACACTATGAAAAACACAATGGAAAAAAACACAATGAAAAAAAAAACACAATGAAAAAAACACAATAAAAAACACAATTGTATGACACAATGTAAAAAATACAATGGAAAAAACACAATGAAAAAAAACACAATGAAATATACTATTGTATAACACAATTTTGTATAACACAATTTTGTAAAACACAATTCGTAAAAAACCCACTAATTGTTTTTAAATTTTATATTACAATATGTTACTCATATGAAAAATAAAAAGACACTCGTTATTATGGTGAATTTTTTTTTCAATAAAAAAGTCATAAAAAATGTTATGGACGTTTTAAAATGATGGGGGAATTTGGCATGTGTCTTGCATGTGGAGAGAGAAAGTCAACAAATATGTTATTCCTTTTATGCCCTCCCCCTTCTTTCACACTTGATTTCCGCCTAAACTAATCTCAACCCTCCATATTCAAAATCAATGGACAACATTACTTCTTATCCTTCCTACAAAAACTATACTTCCTATTATAACCTAACCCATATAATATATATAAAAGAAAACTCTAAAATCCTACGTGTCGCGATGTGGTCGCTCCGCCTTTTATGGAAGCCACCAGATTGCTAGATTTTTAAATGGAGGCCTATCATTGATTTAACCCAAATTCATGGGTATGTGTCTTACCAAAACCAGATATCTCTTAAACAGGTTATAACATCTCATTAAATTAAAAATCATTCTTACCAATTATTTGATAGGAAAATCCTATAAAATAGGGATATACTAAAATTTAATATCCAATTTAAAAAGAAAAAGATATTATTTATAATTAATAAACAATTTTATAGTAAAAAACATAAGCGGGTCATGGGTCACCAAATCCAGATAGCTTTTAAACGGGTTATAATATATCATTCATTTATGAAACCCTTTCATCATCAAACCCTAAGTATATTATTAACTTTCTTACAACAAAGAAAATTAAAATCCAAAAAATAAATATTAAAAAACGAAAAATGTAAAACAACCATTCTCTCAAACCATCAGATTACTTTATTTGTAAATGAAGGCTTCTCACGCATTTGACCCGAATTCACGGGTAAAGGTCTCACCACCCCCAGATAGCTCTTAAACGAGTTATAACATCTCATTACATTAAAAAATAATCTTATCAAATATTTGATATGAAAATCTTATAAAATAGTAATATACTAAAAATTAATATCCTATTTTATTTTAGAAAAAGATATTATTTATAATTAAGAAACAATTTTATAATAAAGAAAAATGAACGGGTAATTGGTATCACCAGATCCAGATAGCTTTTAAACCGGATTATAACATATCATTTATTTGTGAAACCATTTCATCATCAAACCTCAAGTATATTAATTATTAACTTTCTTACAATAAATAAAATTAAAATCCAAATATACATATATAAATATTAAAAACGAATGATGTAAAACAACCCTCGTAATACGGGGGATAACATCTAGTATATATATATATATATATATATATATATATATATATATATAAACGAAAACCCTAAAATCCTACGTGTCGCGATGTGGTCGCTCCCCCCTTTTAGGAAAGCCACCAGATTGCTTGATTTTTAAATGGAGGCCTCTCATTGATTTAACCCAAATTCATGGGTATGGGTCTTACCAAAACTAGATAGCTCTTAAACGGGTTATAACATCTCATTAAATTAAAAATTAATCTTACCAATTATTTGATATGAAAATCTTATAAACTATGGATATATAAAAATTAAAATCCAAATATACATATATAAATCTCAAACCTCAAGTATATTAATTATTAACTTTCTTACAATAAATAAAACTAAAATCCAAATATACATATATAAATATTAAAAACGAATAATGTAAAACAACCCCCGTAATACGGGGGATGACATCTAGTGTATGTATATATATATATATATATAAACGAAAACCCTAAAATCCTACGTCTCGCGATGTGGTCGCTCCCCCCTTTTATGAAAGCCACCAGATTGCTTGATTTTTAAATGGAAGCCTCTCATTGATTTAACCAAAATTCATGGGTATGGGTCTTACCAAAACTAGATAGCTCTTAAACGGGTTATAACATATCATTAAATTAAAAATTAATCTTACCAATTATTTGATATGAAAATCTTATAAACTATGGATATATTAAAATTTTAATATCCAAATTAAAAAGAAAAAAATATTATTTATAATTAATAAACAATTTTATAGTAAAAAACATAAGCGGGTCATGTGTCAGCAAATTCAGATAGCTTTTAAACGGATTATAACATATCATTTATTTATGAATCCATTTCATTATCAAACCCTAAGTATATTATTAACTTTCTTACAATAAAAAAAATTAAAATCAAAAAATAAATATTAAAAAACGAAAAATGTAAAACAACAATTCTCTCAAGCCATCAGATTGATGTAAAATAACCTCCGTAATACGGGGGATAAAATCTAGTATATATATATATATCAATCTATATAATTGCCTACGATTAGAGGTCTCACGTCGCTCCCCCATCCTCTCGTGCCATCAAATTGCTCTATTTCAAAATGGTGGTCTCTCACTGATTTCAATTAAAAAAATTCACGGGTTATGGGCATTATTCAAGGGTCTGATACCCATATCAGAAAAACGGGTTAAAAATGGTTAGAACCTTTTGTACCTACCCTTGTGTTGTTGAACCAAACCCTAACCTTCTACATCCAGCCGTCACCTCTACTTCTTCTTCTTCTTCTTCTTCTTCTTCATCTGCTTCTCTAATCATCGAAGATGATGTTAGCCGAGCATGTGATTAAAAAGCGACCTGGTCTTTCTTTCTTTCTTCGCAATTTCTATCTTGAACATCTAATCCTTTTCTCACCGATTACTTCAACCACCGAATCATCCTTCGGTTCAATCCTATCAATCAATCTCCAGTAACGTTTTATGCTGGCTGTTTCACCTTAATTTCGTTTTCATTCCTTCACTTCAGTTCCAACTGTCGCTGTGTATGAATTAAGATGACTTCGTCTAAGTTCGTGTTGATCAAATTCTCTTTGTATAGATTAGGTTTCTGATTGATTATTGACTTATTGTGGTTATGCCATGAGATTTACTTTCCTTTCATTTCATTTGAATAATCATGTTTGTCATGTTTCATCTCTTTTCGTCCTTTAGCTCCAACTTAGGGTTTACCTTAATCTATCTGTGTATGAATTTTATTAAGATGACTTTGTGATAATCAGATGTCGTTTGCATAGATTTATTGTGGTTATGTGAAAAGATTTAGTTTTAATTGAGTTGAAATGATTGATTGTGTTTGTTTTGATTGCTTATGTAATATGTGAATTTGAAGATTTTTTGATTGTATACGTGCTGCGACTTTTGCTCCTTTTGATTACTTTTTTTTTGCAAGTTTTTTAAAGTTTGAACGTTTATTAGAAATGTACAAATACACATGGAGTCAATTATTGCTATAGGTTTGTCGTAATGATTATAATAATATTTGGCGTTGTAGGATATTTCATTTGTGGTGGAATATTGATATAAGTTTTTATTTGGATGTCAAATGGTTTTCTTTTGGTTCTTATAAGTGAAAATTTTTTTCGACGGTTTTTTGTATCTGCAATGGAGGAGGTTACCAAGTCTAAGGATCATCTGCAGCTTTCCTTGAAGGTGGAGCTCAGGATGCTTGTGATGATGCTTGCAGCATATGTCTTGAAGCATTTTTTTATAGTGATCCTCCAACAGTACATTTTTTAGATTCTATATATTCTAAAAATAACATTTTTTTTCTTTCTTTTTATTATCCAGTTATATTTTCCTTGGTTGTTCGGGTATGAATGTCGTTTTTAAAAAAGTCTCAGCCTGGTTCCTTTGTAACATTTTGGTTTTTTAAATGGGTTGTCTGTTAAAAATTATCAACTTGGTTCGGGTCCAAACGTGTTCCGACAAAATGGAGGCGGGTCAAAACAAGTCCCTTTGTACTTCTCTGATTTTTTTTTTAAATATTTTTCATGAGTTAAATTTATGTTGCCTTCATTTAACATATTAAAGAAGTTTATGGTTCTCGGGATTAAATATTTTCATTTTTTTAACAAATAATTTGGCAGGTTAACTTAGCTGTGGATCAGGTTTCGGCTCCTACTTAGAAGTCTAGTTCTTTATTATCCTATTGATCAACAGTAAGTTTCTTATGCATAAATTATAATAAATTGTTTTCATTTTTTTAACAAATAATTTGGCAGGTTAACTTAGCTGTGGATCAGGTTTCGGCTCCTACTTAGAAGTCTAGTTCTTTATTATCCTATTGATCAACAGTAAGTTTCTTATGCATAAATTATAATAAATAAGTAGTTTGCGTCAGGCTGCTCTTGTATCGATATTTCATGCACATTAGGAATATTAATTTAGAACTACATATTTATATTGTTTTAAGAACTACATATTCACCTACTTTCTATATCTAATTGATTTTTTTTAAATCGATTTTGACATAAAAATACTCGGCCAGTAGATTGGTATAAAAATAGGGGTGGTGATGGGAAACACTAATGCAATGTGTGTGTTCCAGGTGTTATGATTTTGGAGAATCGAAAGAGAACGTGTATGCTATTAAGAATGCAACGACTATGTGGATTAAGACATCACGAGAGGATTGATAAACTAACAAAAATGAGTACATTGTTGCAAATTAGGCCGCCATAGCATCGCATGGGTTTCCTACCAGAACAAAGCTTAACGTGAAGCAGTTTCAATATATAGAACAAAGTTTAAGGTGAAGATTAAATGTTATAAACATTTCATATTTATAAAATCAGTTATAATTAAATTCAATATAGGATCTGCAAGATGGAGAGATAGGATTGGTTGATTGATTGTAAATGGGCTTAGGCGTTAAAAGATAAAGAAGAAGATATAATCGTGGTAGCACGGCATATTGACTTTCAGCTCGGATGGTAGGTAGACTTATAATTCATTATTGAATACTAATTTGTGTTTAAATTTTTCATAATGTGACTAATTTGCAGAAAGCTGTCCGTGATGCTTATATTGAGAGGAAAGTTCAAGCCCTCCAAACAGAAGCAACTTCCCTTATTGCACGGTTGGCTCTCTTTTAGGTTATTAATGAACAAAAATTTTATAAAATATAGGTGGTTTCATGCATAGTTCTTAATTAGTAAATTAAATTTGTTTTATAAACAGGGGGAAGCGACAATGAGTATTGAAGAAGATCGAGCTTCAGGGATTTTAGATGGTTCTTTTTTGTTCTTTGTTTTGTTACCATGTGCATGTATGTATTCGTAAGACCTGCAAAGTTATGCTCAAATATTTGCATGGGCGTTTTAGTCAAATCTGTGCAGGGGCATTTTGGTTTGAGATCGATGTCTAAACTGATGATCTTGCTGCTAGATACAAGAGGAAAAGAATCCAACAGGTATCTGGATATTGACAATAAAAAGGTACAATTTGTTCATTGGCTAATCAATCAACTTGGATTGAAAAAGATTACATTTCAATTTAAGGATAATGACGGTTGTGCAGGGAATTCAAAACCACAAAACTGATTGTCTCATTTCATATAATTTTTAGTTTTGAATGTTGGTTTATGTTGAATTAATCTAATATTAGGTTTTAATCCTAAGTTTAGTTATATAATTTTATGTGGGTTTAGTCATGAATTTACACAGGCACAAATTGTAGGCTACAGAGGTTAATGGTGCAGACCAGAACCAACTTTCCATCACAACCGCGAACTGAACTAGATCTGAACCATCTAATGAAGCATGACTAATATTGGTGGAAACGAGTCTTATTATGGTGTTTCCATGAAGGTGAACACGGACAACTTTTTTTTCCTGGCTAATGGTGAAAAACAAGCTTTGAATGTGTGATGAAAAACTGACATGCAGGAATCCTACCAAGTTGACACCTATAGCTTGCAGAAGGAAATCCATTTCCAATGTATTATAAAACCCTCTTTAGCAGCTCATGATGATTGGAGTAGACACTCAAAGGACGACCCAAAAATTTTCAATGATTCTCAGGGATGGGGCTGAGGAACACTCAAGGAAGCTATTATCGAGAAGATGATTGGAGTAAACACTTTCTCTTTTATGCAATTTTAAAAGTTCATTTTCATGCTTATGGTACACTGTTTATTTTCATAATGATTTGGAAGATTCACCAAATATATTCATTGCAATTACAATTTGATGTATATCACTACTTAGCTTTTGGATATTTTCTTGATTTTTGTCAAAACGTTACTTTCAAAAGGAATATGTTACAAAAATATAATGAATGGATCCTTTTATTTGATGACTATTAAAAAAATTAGAAAATGATACAAAATTGAGATTCACCACATTTAATATAAGTTCACAATACATAAGAGCCCTAACCATATTTCGACTTGTAATCAATCCATATAGATCAATATAATATAAATAAGCACTCAAAACAAGTGCATGTTCGAGCATCATTAGCCAACTCCTTATAAATCTCGATTCTTTTCAAAGCCCATACAAACACTAAAAATCCACAAATTAAACTTAAATTCCAACTATAAACATATACATCTCAATCCAAAGACACTAACTATAAACTTAAAACTCCAAACAAACTATAAAACTACCTATCTCAAATTCTCAATTGAAAGACCCAAAAGGTTAAAAAATATAATGAACATAATTTATTGGTCCATGTAACTTTTGATTTTCATACAAAATCTACACCTTAAAGTTTATGTAGAAACCTTAACACATCATAACTAAAAATTATATATTCATAATAATATAAAAAAGAATCTAAATAAATCCGCGTAACACGTGGGCTAAAAGCTAGTATATATATATAGGGTAAGGTTAAAATGAAAACCATATGTAACATCGTTTTTTTTTGTTACATGTAATATATGTTGTAACATTTAATACAAAATATCGAAACATCAAAAAAAAATGTTTTGCTATTTTTTAACATTTTTTTACTAATTTTTATATATGTTTTCAGGAGAGAGAAAAAGTTATATTTATATTTACATTTTTTATTCACTTTAATTGTGGACTACAAGATTTAAACATTAATTAAAAACATGTGGTTGAGAATGAGTTTATAGAGTTTTCACAACTCAAGTGGGTTTTCATTTTACACTTAGCCTATATATAAATATATATATATATATATAGGGGATGGTTCATGCGAGAAGTGGAATTATTGCGAGAAGTGCGAGAAGTTAATCGCGACCCTCGATGTTGTTTGATCAATGGTCTATAATGCAAATGACATTATTGTAATATTAGTTTCTACATTTTAATAAGTTTTAATACAAAAAGGGTAATTTGGTAGTTTTGTTTGTATGAGCAGATTGTGAAACGCTTTCATCATAATTGGATCCCTTAATTATATCTTAAATCAACTCTCAAATCCTAAAATGTCTCTCTACGGAAATCCTCAAAACCTTGTAATTGATTCACCAAATCATCTTAAATTCTTGAAGATTCATAATTTTTGTGTATAAGAAGGCCATGTTCTTGTTGGAAGAACTGTTTTCGTTATCGTATCTGACGGTTCAAGGCTAGGGTTTTTTTTTCTTTGTTTTTTTTTAATAATTTAGGAGTGAATACGACAATTATTATAAGTTTCAATTCCTAAACTGAATAATCTAATCTTTATTTTATTGATTTGGATACAAATGAAACTCCTTAGTTTGCAATAGATTATGTTAGATTAGTACGCTCAATTCATGTGTAGGTACGCTCGATTCCTGTGTAGGTACGCTTGATTCCTGTGTAGGTACGCTCGATTCCTGTGTAGGTGTGTTCAATTCCTGTGTAGGTGTGCTCGATTCATGTGTAGGTATGATTTTAGATTATTATGTCGATTCATGTGTAGGTACGATATAGAATGGTACAGACACATAATGAATCAACTATGTGGTATATTGTTGGAATAATTTTCGTGGGTGTATATAACTACAATATTTAGTCTTGGTGAGAAATTTTAATCGGTTTTGTATATGTTCTTTCTATGTAATTGTGTATAATCAGTGTTAAAGATGTGTTGATTCATATATAAACTAATGGATAATTCAATCTTATTTTGATTTTATTATGACGGTGTGTAGGAATTGTGGTCGTTGAAGATTTAGTTTATTGTGTAAGTTAGGTGTGGGGAAAATGTTTCTGCGAAGATGGGAGAGATGGACATCTGATTGAGTGTTAACTGAAGATGTATGTTATGGAGGAAGTTATGTGTAGGGGAACTGAATCCATGTTATGCGTATGATTAAATTGTTTGTGTAGGATTTTTATCATATGTGTATGTGTATGTTAATTTTTAAGCCGGTTTAAAATGTTTGTATACTAATTTACCCCAATTAGTATAATTTATAATGTCACATAATATACCTTTTTTTACTTAAAAACATGATGTGATAATGTATGCTGTGTAAGATATATACAAGCTTTGTAGGATGTTTAATTATTTCTATTGGAATAAATTTTTGAAACTCTGTATGAGTTCTCAATTATTTGTGTAGGATATATATTAGTTATTTAACTGTTGGACATTGTATTGTATGTGTAAGGCATGCTTAGTTTTTGTAGTTTTCAGATAGGGTCAACGTTTAATTGACGTGTCTTAACATTGGTTGTTAGTTTAAAGATTCTAAATAAGCATTTTTCATTGTTGAATTTGTTACACATGTTTTCTTTCTGTATGCTTTTTTTACCATGGCTTCACTTGTAAAATGTGAATTTTTTTCGTAGGTCATACTTAATAATTCATCCTCAAGCAGGACTATGCTTTCAGACATAAAGATAAAATGATCACATATTTTGGAGGTTTTATAATCTTAATGAATGTTAGGCTGGATAATAAGATACTAGTTGGCCAAGTGTTTTTGACGGTTTTAATCCATTTTTCAATTCACATTTTATTTTTGTTTAAGCTAAACTAGTTTGTCAAGTGTATATGACCCGTTTATGCAAGTTGGATAAAGTTTGTTCATAAGTGTTTTTGTTTAATGTGATGAACTTATAACCTTTGTATGAAGTTTGTTTATATGTGGATTGTTTATTGTTTGTAAATGCACAAAAATGCATTTATGGTGTCGTAACGAATTCCAAATATCAAATGGAATCTATAATAATAACAAAGCTGGTTTATTATAATAACATCACTATACAAATCAAATATGGTGAACTTGAACTAGTGTTCGTATTATTGATTTCATCTAGTTAAATCATGGTTGGCTAAGGAGACGAAATATTTGGATCTTGATTTGGGCAAATGAGGCAAAATCAATTTGTCTTTTAGGTTTGACTAGTTTTTTTTCCCCGCCGCGTTACGCCGGGCAGCTAACAAAACCCCATTGTTGAAACCCGGGCGTCGGTAAAACCTGAGTATTATGATGGTGAGACGACTCGAATTCACTTGGTATCGGTTGCATTCGTTAGGGTATTAGACGCTGCTGATAAAATTTGAGCATTAAAACCAAAAATTAACTCGTCAAATTAACATATAAAAAGATTAATATATTAAAAATAAAATATTTAAAATGATGTTTATTTGATCGGCAAGCCCGGATGGTGGTAAAATTCGAGCATAGTCGATCCCGACATTGAGGCGGTAACACGACACTAATTCGGTTGGTTTCAACTACGTTCGTTACGGTACTTGAGCTAAAAAATAAAAAATATATAAAAATTAAAATGGACCAATGGCCAATTGGGGGTTGGGGGGCGTAGATCAGTAAACTTGCGCATAGGTAAAACCTGAGCATTGAGACAGCGAGTCTACATGAATTCGGTCGGTTTCCGTCAGCTTCGTTATGGTACTGGAACTTAAACGAAAAAATTAATGTTTAGTCGGTTTCCTTTCTGTTCGTTCTGATAACTGAACAAAATAAAAAAAAAAACAAATTTCATGAACTAACACCGCGCCACCAAGTTGCCAATAGGGCACTTGCGAAACTAAAGTTCATATTTATGTATATTAGTAATTTGTGTAAAATACAACAATATGAGAATACGCAATAGCAAAATTAATGTAAATAGCAATATTGAAATTATTAATCAAAATAATAACTTTGAATGAATAGGAGAATATTCAAATTTACAGTAATGTCTTGAAATGGATCGATTTATCATGAAGAAAATAGAGTTAAAGATTAGATAAATAATAATGAATATATAGAAATAATGAATTGTAACTTACATATAATTTAATTAGAATTAGTTATCAAAAAGAAAGAGAAACATATTTTACTAATATACCCCTGTATTTAAATAATCAAAAATTAAAAAAGAAATAACGTGATTGGTTAGAACCATTTCTCGCACTTCTCACACTAATAATACCTCTGAAATGAACCGAATCCTATATATATATACTAATTACTTTTTGAAAGCATGCTAGTTTTATGATTCAACAGTTCGTTTTCTTTTATAAATAACCTTGGATAAAAGCCTACTATTTGATTGATAGACAATAATGGAGATTTTGTATCATCTGAAACCATGCATCCATTTTATTATCTTTTCGGTGATTTTAATCAAAATCTAAGTTATGGAATGATTGATCTTGTAAGGAACTTCATATATTGGTTTTATAAAATATTATTTTGAGGACTAGTTTTAAGTTGTCCATACAAATTCCATTTATTCCACCCGAACGTTTAAAAAGAGAAGTTAAAGTGCTATTTCAATGATAATAGGTGTTCGTAGAATTTACTTCACGCTCAAGGATCCTTTATTTTGTCCTTTTCTACTCGTCATTCAGGTTTGGACCTCCCAACAACTTATGTGCACGAATTTGGGTTCTGTCTACTTCGTAAACGGGAATCTAAATTCGTTATTGAATTGCTTATTTGAATACATTGTTATTGTTATATATACACAATTATATTATTAAACATTTGTATTGAACTATTGATCTACTGATCTACTGACTCACTAACTACTGCACCGAAAGGTGAACATATTGAACTACTACACCGAAAGGTGAACCTATTGAATTACTGTACCGAAAGGTGACCCACTAAATTTGACTGAGCTACTGAAATTGTTATGTGAACTATTGAATTTGACTAACCTACTGAATGTGAACTAACTGAATTTGTATAAATATTGTTTGTATTTAGATATTGTTAAGATATTGTGTTATTGTTATAGTTGTTGTCCCACTAAGTAATTTTACTCAGGCGTGCATATTTTCTTTATATGTGCGTCAGGTAACAGGGCATTTCGGAAGAATCTGATCGAGGGCTCAGGGAAAAACTTAAGGATTAAGGGTTTTATAAAAAGAAGAATTAAAGGATGTTATGTACAAATTTTTTGTATTTATTTTGAAAGTTTAATGTTTTATTTTAATGAAAATGGTGCATTAAATTCTGACTTACTGTAAAAGTGACACATCAGCCCTAGATCGGGGCATGGTGTTATATTTAGTGTTTGTTATTTGTGTGAACTAGGGCTTGCCTTGATTTTTCTTTGATGTTTTGTTTATTGTTATTTGGAATTGTTTCATAGCTACAAGTTTACCTATTTGCCGTTAGCTAGCAATCATTTTCCATATAATATTTCATTGCTGAACATATATAATTCAAGTGTTAACATCTCAGCTAATTATTACTTTGCAGACACCTGAAGCTTATACAAAGGACTGGGAGACTCTTAAGGGTAACTTGATATATTTAAGTTTATTTGTTGTGGTATGCATATGCTGATGTCTCAAAGTAAGTTGCTACTTTTGTAAAACTATTTACTATATCCAGAATTCAGCATGTGTGAAGGGAATGATACTAGCAGCCACTAGTGGATTTTGAGATCGCGGTGCGAACAGAATGATACTAGCTTCCAAATCTGCCCGAGAGAATAAAGTTCCTTATCTTGGCATTTGTTTAGGCATGCAGATATCTGTTATTGAAATGTCTAGATCTGTAAGTTGTTTCTTTATGTATATATTACTTTTAATAATATTAAATTAACTAATTTATCTAGATTTTGGGCTGGAAAGGGGCGGATAGTACCAGGGGCGGACCTAGCATATAGCTAGGGGTAGCCTCCGCTACCCCTCAACTTTTCGTCGGTAGTACAAATTTTATATGTTTTGATTGGTTTTTGTATTTCGCTACCCATGAAAAAATATAACGTTACCCCTGCTTGTTTAAAGCCCAACCAAATTAAAAGCCGAAACTAATTAAAGCCCAACCAAATTTAAGCACAAACTAAATAAAACCATTTGTTTGTTTTTCCTTTATGCTTAAACATTTGTTTTAGGTCAGACATTCACATTCAATAAATAAAGTTTCATTCAGTCGTGGCTTCCACTCTACACTGCCCCAACCCCCTGCATGCTGCAACCGAGTAACTAACGCTCGGTACTCCTTCAGTCCCTCACTCCCTCATCAAATATTTGAATTCTACTTGTTCAATTTAGGTATTCTTCTACTTAAAATTGTAATTGTTTATTTGTTTATATAAATTATTAATTTGGAATTGTTTATGGGCAATTAAATGATTTTTTTAATAGTGAACTTCTTTTAATTTTTATTGTCCTTTGGATTTGAACTTAAGACCTCCCCTCCAAACCCATGTGTTTTAAAGGCTTTGCCTTTGGCAATAGAGCACCACCCCATTGGTAGCAATTGAAAGATTGATTATGGTTTGTTGGATATTTGGATAATATAAATTGAAAATTGTAATTGATTAGAGATTTAGGGTTTATATGTAAATTGAAATTTATTATAGAATTATGATTTAAATTTTATCCCTCCTAAAATTAGGAAAGTTGGAAGATGAAACAAATTCTTATTAGCAATCTTTTTAAACGAAATTGAAAGAAAATGATGATATTGGTCTAAAGGCAAGTTAAAAAAAACTATTGTACGAAATAGCGTAAAAAAATTCGGTTATTGTATGAAATACGATAAAAAATTTTCATTTTCATTGTATAAAATATGGTAAAAAAAATTTGTTTTCATTGTATAAAATACGGTAAATTTTTTTTTAAACGTTACCCCTGATATTATAGTCTAGATCCGCCACTGGATAGCACCGAATTTGATGAGCATCCACCCAATCCTGTTGTAATATTCATGCTTGAGTTATTTAATTGTTAGGTCCCATTTTGTACAATTAAGTCTTTTGTATTGAATTTGTTTATATTTGGGCTTGTGTAATTTGTTTTTGTTTATTGTAAGCCCAAGGGAAATAATGTAATGAAGCCCAATGGGCATGTGATGTGACATGCTTCTCATGCATGCTTCTTTATAAATAGAGAAGCATGCCATGAGAAGTATCGGTTGTGAATTGAAAAACCTTTTGCCAAACTTTCCGAACACACACACATTATCTCTCTCTCATTCTCTCTCTCTCGTCTTCCTTTCCTTCTTTCTTTCTTTCCTAAACCCGAACATAAACTCAAGATCCGAAACCTCTTAGGTTGCTTAGTGTGATTTCCGCTAGCACTAAGTTAGGTTGATCTAAGAACGTTGTTTGATCCACTTACGTCGGGACCTGCAATTGGTATCAGAGCTTTGGCTCACTAGTTGAGGGTTTTTGGATCACAACCTTGGGTTTTGATCTTGAGAAGAAGAAAAGAAGTGTTCTTGACAAGAAAATCCATAAAAACAACAAAAACAAGAAAAATACAAAAAGATTCAGCCTAAATCTTCATAAGATGTCTTAGAATGCGTTCTTGGTGAAAAACAACAAGTGTACTAGCTTTAGATCCATAAGTTTTGGGTTAAAATGTGTTAAAATTGGTGATTATGGGTTTTAAAATTGTTCAAATTGATAAGTTATAAATTTTGCTTCTCATGGCATGAAAATCAGTGTACCAACTTTTGACCCAGTACTGACAAGTTAGGTGGAACAGATCCCAAGAAAGATTTTTTCTAGAAAATTGAACTTTTTCGAATCTGAAGGTTTTTCGCTTCGCGTGAAAGTTTTTTGCATCGCTTGGGGTTTCGCATCGCTTGTGATTTCGCATCGCGTGGCTTTTCGCTTCGCGTGGTTTTTCGCTTCGCTTGGAAACTTTTTCGCTTCGCTTCACTGTTCACCAACTTTTTCGCTTCGCACAGAAAAACTTTTTCGCTTCACACAGAAAAACTTTTTTGCTTCGCTTGAAACAAGTTTTTCGCTTCGCTTGAAAACTATTTCGCGTGAAATTGTTGTTTGTTTGAAAATTCAATGCTGTTAAAGACATTGTAAAGTGTTTGGAACTGCTAAGACCATGGCTAGCACTGATTCAGAGTTGTTGAAGGGGTATCTGTTGTTAGAAAACCAAGTGGAAACTCCTCAAAAGCCTCCAAAGTATATGACCTTAGATGATAACTTTGCCGACTTCAAATAGAGGTTCATGAACTATATCTCATTGACTGAAACTGAATTAATGAGATGTTTTGAACAAGGTCCTCATGTTCCCGTGACTATTACACAAGCTGGGGAACAACTAAAGGCTCCTGAAAACCATGATAAAAATGATAGGGACCTATTAGCACAAGACAAGAAAGCATATCTCATTTTGACAGTTTGTCTTTCAAATGAGATCACTGAGACTTTATGTGAACACAGAAGTGCAAAGGGTTTGTGGGATGCACTTGTTGAGAAGGTTGAGGGCAATGCTGAAATAAGGGAAAATAAGAAAGCCGTGCTAAAAGAAGAATTCAATATGTTCAACCACCGTCAAGGTGAAGGTGTGTTGGACTTGGTTAAGAGGTTTGAAAAGTTGATGGTAAGAATCAGGGCTGCTAGTGTTAACATTCCAAACTCTGAGATCAACCACAAGTTAATGAATTCATTGCCGTATAGTTGGAGTACCAATACAGTCACAATCAAGAGAATCACAAATTTGAATGGCATGACAAACACTGATTTGATTTCTACTATCAAGTCATTTGAAATGGACGAACAGATGAGAATGAACAATCACTTGAGTTCTCTTAATCAAGCTGGGATGAGTACTGCATCAATAATTCCAACTGCTTTTATAAGCACAACCCAGCAGAATGTGTACCCTGTGAACACTCCGAAGTACTCCTCCACAAACCACTGCTTTTATCTCAACAAGAAGTCAATCTGGATCATCTGAGCCTAGCTCATTTCAAAAGGCAGTCGATAGTGCAGTTGAGCAAGCATTGAAGGCTCATGGAATTTCATCGTCATCAAAGAATCAACCTAGCAAAAGCTCCAGTTACTGTGAAGCACTACCCATGTTAAATGACTCAAACATCTAAATAGTTCATGCTTTTCTGTCAAGCCATGAAGAGTTGATGCAATGAAATCTATTGCCACCACAATTCGAGATTGGGGATATGAGAGACATCAATCAAAAGGATCTCGAAAAGATGGATATCAAGTACCAAATGGCAATGGCCATGCATAGAGCTACAAACTTCATGAAGATGTATGGGAAAGACAGCTTCAAGGATTCAGACAGGAAAGGATCGGGTTTGACAAGTCAAAGCTACGGTGTTACAACTTCGGTGAGATGGGTCACTTTTCGCGAGAATGCACAAATCCATCAAAGCCAGCAAATGATATTCGTGTGACTAAGGTGACTGAGGAAGAGAACAGCAAAGCTGCTGGAAAGAAGCAGGAGGTGCATAAGCCAACCAGCTCAGCACCAAGGATTGGCAATCATCCACACACGGGCAATTCAAACTCAAACACAAGGGCCTTTGTCTCCCAAACGGAGGTCCAAGTTGGTATGGATTGGGATGATCAATTCCAATAGCTGTAGAATCCTCTAAACATGGCAGGCATGGCTTTCACAACAAACAATGAAGCATCCACATCCACAGTTGCAAGTTCCAATGCGTCACCCATCGATGAGGTAAACCACAATCTTTGCACTCAAGCTTGCATAAATAAGGTGACATATTATAGATATCTTCAGGACGAAGTTTTGAAAGAAAATGCAAAACCTCATCAATTAAATGCTGAATATGTAAAAGCTGACAAGATTTATGTTGAAAAGATAAAAACTCACCATGATGATGTGGCAAATCTTAAAACTTAAAAATTTTGTAAAGGAGCAAGATGTCATCTATTATAAAAATATAGTTAATGATTTAAAAGATGAAATTGAGAAATTAAAACTTGATGCTTCCGATAAAAAAGAAAAGGAAAAACAAGTTGAAAGATTTGAAGCGTCTTCTAAGCAATTGGATGATATTATCAGAGCACAAAGAAGTACTAAAGTTAAAGCGGGGCTAGGATATGATTAATTTAGCGGTGCCTCCACCAATGAATGATAATTATAGTAGTTTGCCCCCACTTTAGCTATAATACTTCTCCTGATAAAGAAATCACGTATGGAATTTGTAAAGTACCAAAACCAGTGAAATTTGTTTAGGCAGCATCAAAAACTGCTGCTCCAATTCAATCATCTGATAAGTCTAACGTCAACGTGTCTTGTGGAGCAGGTGATATAATCAATGGTGATTGTGGGAAGGTTAACCAGGGTTGTAAGCCAAAAGGAAAGTTAGAACCCCGTTTTGAGTCTTGTGTGGGTCTAACAAAATCAATTAACAATCATGTTTGTCATAAAGTTTGTGAGTCAATGTTAGGAAGTTTGATGTTAGGATCAAAAGCTGTATTTTGTGAAACTTCTAGTGATGAAAGTTGTACAAATGTTTGTAATGAAAATGAATGTTCTTCCTTTGATTCAGAATGTGAAACTGTTTTTGACTAAACCATTGAAGTCAAGGTTGATGAACAGACTAGTCCTAGCTGCTCATCAACTGATCATGTTGTTGGGAACTTAACAAAAGAGAAATCGAGTTTTGAAAATGAAAAACCAAGCACTTCATGTAAATATGTACCACCTAAGAAAGCCTCATTTTCTCAAGATACAAATTACAACAACAGTTCTCAATATTATGATCAGTTTGATAGTACCTATTACTACTCTCGACAGAAACCTAGGCAATCAAATTATTTTGCAACTCATCATTCAAATGTTTATAATTATCACTCAGATAGATGTTACCAATATGTTAATCCGACCACATCACCTTATCCCACATATATCAGTGATCAAGATGTCTATAAATGCAACCAAAGAAAATGTTGCTTCGTTTGTGGAAATCCTTCTCATCTTGCGAGACATTGCAAGAACAGGCATAAGCAACAAAGAGACTTCAACAGTAAGTTTGGTCATACATTTCTTAAGTTTCCTGCTCAGACTAAGAAAATGTCTAACCAAACTTTTACTTCAGCCAGTGAGACTGATTTCAGACCCAAAAGAACTGAGAAACCCAAGAGAACCTTTCTGGCTAACCCAAAGGGAAAGGAAGAGGTTAGCGAAGGATCTGAAGCTGAAAAGCCCAAGAACCCTTCAAAGGTTTTCACTAAGGCAAGTCAAGAAGATTTTGTAGTTAAGCCTAAATCAAAACGAAGGCAATCCAGAAAACCGTTTCAAGACCGAGGAAATTATAATTCAAGTTCCTCGAGGGATTGTTCTTCAGATTCTGACTCACCAAAAGACTATATTTTCAAAAATCATAAGACAGTGGCTGAGACAAGTGTGTCTCGGGAAACCCTCCACTAACTGGTTGTTCGTGTGTGTAGGATCAGCCTGGAAGGCCTGTTAATAGTATTTGGCACTTAGACAGTGGCTGCACCCGACACATGATAGGAGACGAGTCGTTGTTGTTTGACATCAAACCATTCGACGGTGGACATGTTTCCTTTGCTAGTGACATTGGAGGAGAAATAACGAAACAAGGAAAGGTCTCAAATGGTACCTTGACCTTTGATGAGGCCAATCTGGTGGAACAGTTCAACCACAACCTGCTCAGCGTATCTCAAATTTGTGAAAAGAAATTCTCAACCCTGTTTACTGAAAATGAATGTCTTATATTGAAACCAGGTTTTAAAGTCTCTGAAGAGTGGATCATGTTGCGTATTATGAGGCACAATGATGCCTACATTCTGGACATGAGAAGCAATTATTCTATGCAGTCTGCTTCTTGTTTGATGTCCAAAGCCTCGGAGAACGATTCATCTTTATGGCATCGGCGTTTGGGTCACGTCAACTTTAAATACTTGAATAAGTTGGTTAAAGGTGACCACGTGAGGGGTTTACCTATAAAATCTTCTCATTGTGCTGAAAAATGTTTATCTTGTTCTAAATGCAAACAGCACAAACTCCCTCACAGACCCAAGATTGTCAATTCCATAAACTCCACTCTCCAACTGTTGCACATGGACCTCTTTGGTTCAATTCAACCATTGGCAATATGTCTAAAAGCCTATTGTCTGGTTATTACTGATGATTTTTCGCGTTTCAGTTAGACATTTCTGTTAGGGCACAAGGACGAGACATCACAATTTCTGCTCAGGTTTATTGTGCTGGTTGAGAATTAAACTGACAAGAAGGTGAAGTGTGTCAGGAGTGACAATGGTACAAAATTCTGCAACAAAGTGGTGAATGAATTCTGCCACAACAAGGGAATTCTTCGTCAATTCAGCGCACCTTACACTCCCGAATAAAATGGGGTGGCTGAACGACGAAACCGTACGTTGGTTGAAGCCGCTCGAACAATGCTGTCATACTCCAAACTACCATTGATTTTCTGGGGTAAAGCTATAAACGCAGCTTGCTTTACACAGAATCGTGTGCTACTGAACAAAAGATTGGAACAAGACTCCGTATGAAGTCTTCTATGGAACGAAGCCAAGGGTAAATTACTTCAGAACGAGGTGTGTTGTAAAACACACGTATTTTCCGCACGTTTTATCTACGTTTTACATTATATTTTATATGTTTTAACTCATTTTAGATAGGTTTTACGTAAGTTTAATAACCTTGTAGGTTTTGGGTGAAAGAAAGAAGAAAACCGGGACTTTTCAAGCATTCTACGAGCCTTTTACGCATACAAGTTCAAGACAAAGCTCAAGGCCCGACCCGTATGCATCATGGAGGCCCAAGACCATATTATATTATAACATAAAAAAAATTAAAAAAACCCTAGCAGCTGTGGAGGGTTCCGATCGGCAGTTCAGCAAGGAAAAGAAAAGAGAAAGTTTTGTGTGCTAGGGTTTGGAGCTTGTGGTGGCTAGGGAAGGAAGAAGACACAAGAATCAAGCCCCGAGATCGTTTACCATCTGTTTTTACAGCCAAGGAGCAGCCATAAACATCCAATATCCTTACATCTTTTTTCATTGTTCATATACCTTGAATTACTTGTTTAATTACTTAGTAGTTTTGCAATTACTTGGGATATTGACTTGTTATTGATTAGTATTGATTATTGAATGCTTGAATTGATGTTTGAGATGAGTTTATTGATGCTTTTATTTATTGTTCATGGCTGTCCAAAGATGATTATTGGCTAAACTTGTTAGTTCTACCTAGGAATGATGATTCTTGTTGGTGTTTGATGAGCTTGTTGGATTGTTTGATTAATAGACTTGAATTGCTATTGTAAAGTTTGATTTAGACATGAAATAGGTTGTGTTTAAGGGCTGGAAATTTTGGTGATTCATTGCATAAACCTCGTGTGTTGATTGATTAGTTTTGTATTGATTGATCGGTGCATTGTTTGATTCTAGATTTTGTGTTTAGGGTTTGTTTGAGGTAGGAACAACCGTAGGGTTTTGTTGTGGGATTAATTGGATTAAGTACAGTGGTTAGACACCTTCTTTAAGACCGAGAGGTAATAAGAAGTTAGGGTTGTCTCGTTGCCTTTGCATGCTAGAATAAGGATTGCGCGAGAGCGAGTTCGTTTCTTGTCAGGTTTAGGTGTTTGAGCGACTAGTTGATCTATTTTGGTTTAAGTTGAATTGTTCCTCTATCCTTGGTTGTGTAGTATTCATTGCCATTAGGGTCGAGTGTTGGTGAGACCGAGAGGTGATCCTTCATTAGAACACGTTAGCAATTGTTTCCCGGTTTGGTCGTTTTAGGCGATTTTGAGTAGTTAGGGTTTGTTGTGTGAGACCAAGAGGTAATCCAGTGAGCCCGAGCGATCCTTAGTCGTGTCATCTTTAGGAACCGGTGTCTTGATATCATTCAATCCGTTAGCTTGTTAGGCCTACAATTTGATTCAGACCTAGGTAGACGTTTTTCTCCATCCGAAGTCAACTCAGTTAGTTTTCCGTTAAGTTTTCTATTTTTGGTAAGTTTTGTCAGTCAGTCTAGTTAGTTCAGTTAAGTAATTAAAAATCAAAAATCAATTAAATATTATTTTAAGGTAGGTCTTGTCTAGGGTTAGTAATCGTTAGCGTCTTACGTGTCCACGTGTTCGATACTCGGACTTCCTAGGTCTATACTACTTGAGATTGGTACACTTGCCGGTTGTGTGTGGTTTTATGATTTTCGTTTTATATTTAAAGCTTAGTTGTGAGGGACATTTTTATAGGGTTATTAGACACACATCAAGTTTTTGGCGCCGTTGCCGGGGACATGGTTTTAGGCGTTTTGAGAGCAATCCGAGTTAGGACTTACCTTTTGTGCTACTTGTAATTATTTTTGTTTTTTTTTATTTTGCTTATTTGTAGAATAGTTTAGATAATCTTATTTCTAATTATAGTATTTATGCGACAGACTCGATCTCTTGGACCACCCGACACGGAAGCATTTCCCGAGCCAGAGAGAGAGTTTCGTGAGAGACATCGTCCCATTTCACCTTCATCCACTTCTTCATCCGTTGACCCCAACGATAGGGATAGGATCATGGGCGACATTCCACCACCGAGGAGGACAGTTGCGGACCGGGCCCGACCGGCCAATGCTGGCACGAGATCCAGCATCGCACCACCTGCTATTGGAGTTGCGACGAACTGGCAGATCCCGTCAAACATTCTAAATACCATTGCTCATTCTGCTCAGTTTCATGGGTTGCTTCATGAGAACCCGCACTCTCATCTCACCCGCATCGTGCGTATCTGCGACATTTTCCATCTTGCGGGCGTTTCCAAAGACGCCGTTAAGATCCGCGTCTTTCCGTTGTCTCTCGCTGATCAAGCGAGTCTGTGGCTTGAGTCCCTCCCACAGGGCTCTATAGCTACTTGGGCTGCCATGCAGACCCAATTTCTTGAAAAATACGATCCTCCGACTAAGGCCGCTCGTCTGCGTAACCAGATACATTCTTTCCAGATGGAGGATATAGAAAGTTTTTACGAGAGCTGGGAGCGGTTCAAGAATTTATTAGCGTTGTGCCCCAACCACGGCTTGCAAGATTGGGCGGTTGTTGAAAAGTTCTACAATTGAGTGACGTACGCGACGCAGAGTATGCTCGACACGGCGGCGGGAGGAAATCTATTGACAACCAAGGACCCCGATGAGTGTATCGCTTTATTCAATGGGCTAGCTATGAGTGGGTACCAGAGACCACCCGCCAGAGTGTAGGTTCCTGGACGGATCTTACACGGGATATCGCTATCTACGTAGGTGCGGAATCCCTGCGTAGGTAGTTACGAGCGTAGAATACGTAAAACAATCACACGCGATACAAACGAACACGTTATATATTATAACTTGAAACACGTCTATTACAGACTCTCGACACGTTCACTGAACTACTGAATTACACGTGAATAACCTGAAAACTATCAACCTTAACCGTAAACCCGTAGGCTATATAAATACACGACAACTTCGCCTCAGGCGAAGTTGTCAGTAACTTCGCTCGTTGAACAAGTTCGCCTAGGCGAACTTGTCGACAACTTCGCTTGTTCAACAAGTTCGCCTAAGCGAACTTGTTGACAACTTCGCTTACCTACATAAACATAAACTTAAACATAATTACATTACAGACTCGATTACAAACGCTAGACTATGAACTACTGACATTTATGTACCAACAGACTCCCCCTTGGCAGTAGCTTCATATCTTGATCTTCAAAGCTTGTGTCTTGTAATCTCTCGTCTTCTCTCTTCATCTCTTCAAGCATGCACTCCCTGTCTAACACATACAGAAACCAACTTCTGGTACTTCTTAGCTTCTTCTTTCCAAGCAGGAATGTAGAAATTCTTCTTAGCATGTAGTACCTGCAAGTCAGCTTGAGACAGATTGACTAAGTGCATAGGATCATACACTCTCATGATCTCTTGCTCATCTTCATCCTCCATGACCGCTTCAGCAGTTTCACAATCCACGTACCACCACTTCAAGTCTTTCAAGACGTTCTTGGGCATCACCTTCATCGGCACTTCTTTTAAATGACGGACTGGTTTATACTTCATAACCATCCATGGTTTGCCGTCTGCCCTCATCCCTCTATCTTTGTCTTCTACTAACTTCCCTTTCTGAGGCTTCAGAAGTTCAAACTTTTTATCTTTAATGGCCTCCTTCCAAACAATTTTCCCAATTACTCTCGCCATGTTATCATCACTTCTGTTTATCAGCCCCAGTCTTGCTAAGTCTTTCACCTCACACTCCGGTAAGGTATTCAGGGATCTTAACATCTTCTTGAAGTACTGAATGCCGTCGTAACGTTTGATCACAAATAGTTTCAACTCTTCATCGTACAACCAGCATATGATTCCCTTCTTTGATTCTGCATATCCCTTTATATTATACGACTTTTTGAACATCGTCGGTACTGCTGGCTTCTTCGTCTTTACAAACCACTGAGCGTAGCCTTCCTTCCAGTTTGGCTGATCTTCCCACTCAGTGCTGTCAACCACAGCATCTTCACATATAGTCGACTGTTCAACCACAGGGATCTCATGCTCTACATTTTCTTCAACAATCTCTCCTTCTTCTATCACATTCTCAACCACAATTTCTGCACCAATCTTTTCAATCTCATCGATTGGCAGAACATCATCTTCATTTATCAACTCATCATCCTCTAACATATCGTCTATCTCTTTCAGCGCATCAATCATATCATCAACAATCTCAACATCTTCAACCACATCCACATCATCACCAACAGCAACCACATCATCACCAGATGCAGACTCCCCCTCAGCTGTGGAAGCCCCAAGAGCTATAGTAGTTCTTGGCAACTCACCACCTGCATCTTTCGATGCACTGGGATCATCGTATCGGTCTTCTCTTCTTTTGGTCCTCAGCTCATCTCCTCTACAGCTCATCTCCCCCTGAGATGCCAAGAACACCTTCAAGGCATCTATAACTTTCCCGTGCTCAACCAGGAGGGATGCCTGCAGTTGATTTGCTTCCACTAGGCTTTGAATAGTCTTGGACTGCTCAGCTACAATCCGCTCTAGTGAAGCTATTCGTTCCAAGTCTGAAGTGGGCGTGACCGCAGGTGGTACCGTACCCGATAACCCTGCAGTAGTGGTGACCGTAGACTCGACAAATCGTGCTACTGCCACCGATGTAGTAAGCGTTTGAGGTGGTAGAGACACAATTGCTGGAGTCGACGTCTGGACGGCCGTGATCGATGGAATGTCAGCCGACGATGTAGCCACTAGAGGAACAACCGTAGCGCTTGTACTCGATACCTGCACAGAGGTAGGAACAATGGACATACCAGACAGGGCAGGTGGAGCAAAACGTACCAACCGTGAAGTCTCTCCAGCTCCTACACCCATACCTGTCCTTTCCCTTCGTGAACGCTTTCTCACCAGCTGCACAGCTTCTTCTTCATCATCTTCCTCGTCGTCATCGTCAACAGTTCTCTTTTGTTTCCCAACTGTTCTCTCATGCGTTACCATCATCCGTCTAGCCTCTTCCATCACATCATCAAAGTCAGCATGTGGACCCGAGACTTGAATATTCTCTTGAGGATCAACTCGGTCCATATCAAACAATCCTTGCCCGCCGAACATGGCGTCAAGGTCAATCTCTGCAGCTGACACAGCAGCAGATACAGCAGGCGCAGCTGATACAGCCTGGGGTGCTGCCGCCTGTTGTGGTCTTGGGTCTCTGAACTCGTCCCCTGCCGCAGGCACATACTCCGGGTTTATAAGGTACCCAAAGAGCGGAGTATGCCTGGGGCGCAGCTCAGGCTTGCTTCGTGCGCTGGAAGTGCGACACTGTGCAAAGATACGTTTTGTCACACTTTCCACGTATCGAATAGGGCGTCGTTGAGGCAGCGTCGGAGCCACATGATTGAAAATCATCTGTAGGAATCGTGGATACATTGTAAACCGCTTACGCGCCACAGCCCTTCGTTGCCTATCGATCTCGTAAAAGATCATCTGGCTGAAAGAATATCTTTTATTATAAGTCAACGCAGTCATAGCAGACTGCATTGTCGCACCCATACCATCAGTGCCTGCCTTCCGTCCTGACATACATACGATCATGACGTGCATAAGGAAGCGCCACTGATCTAAAAGAAATCCCTTCCTCCGTTGAGTGTCCCCAAAGAGACCAGAATACCCCATCCTGAGGAACGCCCCATCACGGAATGGCGCAACAAACTCCGTTGGGTCATCCCTCGTCTCTTCACCAAACCGCAACGCCACCCGTATTTGTTCAGAAGAAAACTGAACAACTTGACCGTTTACGGTGGCACGCATAACCGGGGGCTCAACCCGGCAATCGTACTCTACCGTCTGCCAAAAGTCTTCAATATTCGGTAGGGAAATAGGCAGGGTAGTTGTTATTGCGTGATATATCCGTGAGCGCAGGAGAAAAGTAATTATCTCCCTGTAGTCCTCCACGCCCTTTGCATCTGGGTCAAGTGTTATGAACTGGTTATGAGCTGGGAAGAATTGCATGTGATCATCACCGTCATCACCTGCACCTCCTGCACCTCCAACAACAGCCATATCTGCACTAAATGAACCAAGTTAGATAAACGTTTAAGTTGTACACAAGTTCGCTTGATTACCAGGAGCGAAGTTGTGATCAAACCTGTATAGGCGAAGTTAAAGGTGAGGCGAAGTTGGGAACAACTTCGCTTCATCTTTAAGTTCGTCTAATTAATTTTAAGTAAAATGGTCTGGGCGAAGTTAGTGATAACTTCGCCTCTTCACAACATCGCCTCAGGCGAAGATAAGGGTTAGGCGAAATTAAGTCTCAGGCGAAGTTGCGGATAACTTCGCCTCAGGCGAAATTAAGCCCCAGGCGAAGTTGCGGATAACTTCGCCTAAACCCTAACTTCGCCTGCATCAGAATAGGCGACTGTTAGGATTCTAACAGGCGGAATCCGATGATTCGGCAAAGTTTGACGATCCAGGAGACTCTAACACATGATATTACGGATGGTTAGATGAAAAGATCGTCCATGAACACGTAATACAAGTTTGTAAATCTCGGTTTTGAAAGGTCACCGGACCGAGGTCACGAAACCGTTCAAAACGACCTATGAAAAGCATCACTGTCTTTGGATATACGGTTAATCGATAACACACACCTTGAATCTATGAACGAAACTGAGAAAAAGGATCGAAATCGGAAACGAATCAAGTTCGCCGGATAATAGTTAAGTTCGCCGGGTTTCTCGGAACAACTTCGCTGATATTTTGAAATAATGAATATTTTACTGTTTGAAATCCTTATATAGGGTCAGAGTTGGTCAGGCGAAGTTACGGATAACTTCGCCTAGGCGAAGTTATCCACAAGTTCGCCTGATTCAACAACTTCGCCTATATTTTCATAACCAAACCTTATAATTTTGAACAATTTGAATTAACTCTTTAAAACTTCCCTTTAAGAAATAAACGACATGATCAATTCTAAGTAACCAGTTAAAAAATCATAAAGCTATCTAAGTACAAAAACGTAAAAAATTTAAAGTATAAGGGATCAAATTTCAGTCTCGATAGGAATTGCTACGTTTTAGAAAAGATCCGAACAGAAATCATACTAACTACGTGACTGTCACATAGATCCGTGTTTAGCTGTATTATGACATATAGAGACAGGTTGTAAGCAGGTAATATACTTAAGATGGTTTTCTTCGTTTCTGTGATACGAGTTAGGTTCAATTAATCCTTAAAATTTAAGTGGGCAACAACTCAGAAATATTGATGCCTCCTATCTATCCTCAAAGCGTATTTGGCTTTCCCCAAGTCACCCCGAATTGACTTCGACCCATAGCGTCTGATTAAACATGTAAGTACTCTTCATCTGGTTCCCGATCTTCTTCTTACTCTAAGATTGAGAAGTCTTGATATTATCATCACTAATATGTTACAATAACTTCAAATAATATATATATATATATATATATATATATATATTTTTTTTTAACAAACATACTTATAGACTTCAGAGTAATAAACAACTGCAAGTCCCGAATCTGGATCACTGCAGTGTCTTGAAACGCCTTCTTCACGGGAATCAGAACACTTACGGGCTCGTGTATGACTGGGTAATCACTTTTCTGCCTATCATTCGGAAAGATATACATGAAGACACGCAAAACTCTTAAGGAGTTTCCACATAAAATCAAGTAAAATTTAATTTGTATCACATCTACTTTTACGCACCATAAAAAGTTACCATGACATACAATGATTGTCCTAAAGCCTTTTAAGCCTAATAACTTCACTAGTTAAGCACACAAAGTTAGTATATCTATCATTTTCCATGGTTGGATCAATTTTCCGTTCAACATAGCTAACTAACTTCTTACGAAGTAACAGACTTGAAAAGTAATTTCATTTCCCCAAAGAAATTTTGACTTCAATCGCCCCGATCACGTAAAAGTCTTCAGGTAAACGGCAATCCTGAAGATCCAATGGATCCACTGGACCGACCACATACAAGTATGTGTCCTTCTAACTAAGTATGACCGACTAATTTTCAGCGACAGAAAGAAAACACATCATAACCGCCCCGGTCACATTCAGTCATCTGGTTAATGGCGACCCTCATTCTCTACAAGTAGAAACGAGGACCAAAACATATCCGAGGATATGTCCATCAAACTGAGGTAACCGACTAATTTTAAGCAATAGTGACGTTTTTTTTTTTTTTAAATAAACACAAAAAACAAGGTTACTCGGGATTGATCATCCCGTTCAGCTCAATTAGGTTTTGAAATCTGGATTTATCAAACGCTTTTGTAAATAAATCAGCGAAATTTTCTAGCGTATCGACCTTTTCGACCTTAATCAGTTTCTTCTCAGCACAATCCCGTATGAAATGATGACGAATGTCAATATGTTTTGTTTTACTATGTTTCACGGGATTGTTAATTACTGAGATGGCAGCAGTGTTATCAATAAAAATAGGAGTGAGTAAGAAATTCAGACCATAGTCGCGCAATTGTTGCTGAATCCACAAAACCTGAGAGCAGCAGTTGGATGCTGCCATATATTCAGCTTCGCACGTAGAGATTGCGACTGATGTCTGTTTCTTGCACTGCCAGGAAACTAATCTTCCACCGAGAAACTGACATCCTCCTGTTGTCGACTTCCGACTCTGATTGCACCCTCCATAATCAGAATCCGTATAAGCAACCAGTTCCACGTCTCCTCCCTTCGGGTACCACAACCCTAGCTTCGGCTTGCCTTTGAGATACCGCAGAATTCTCTTCACACCCTTCATGTGAGATTCCTTTGGGTTTGCCTGAAAACGAGCACAAAGACAAACAGCAAACATTATATCAGGCCTAGAAGCAGTCAAATACATCAAAGAACCTATTATAGCCCGATACTGAGTTGGGTCCACATCTGCGTCACCGTCTATTTCAGCTCCCAACTTGTGGTTGACGCAAATTGGAGTGTCAAATGGAGAAGAGTCCTCCATCTTGAAGCGCTTGAGGACATCATGAACATATTTTGTTTGATGAATGAACATCCCATCCTTCTTTTGATCAACCTGCAATCCTAAAAAGAACGTTAGTTCACCCATAGCACTCATCTCAAATCTTTTCTTTATGACGGCCTCAAATTCCTGACACATGGGGACTCTTGATGCAGCAAATATGATGTCATCCACGTAGACTTGAACTAGCAGGAAGTCACTTCCATCTCTCTTCACAAACAATGTGCTGTCAATCAAACCCCTTTCAAAACCATTCTCTAGCAAGTAGTCCGATAACGTTGAATACCAGGCACGAGGTGCCTGATGTAATCCATACAGCGCCTTGCTCAAGTTGTACACGTGATCAGGAAAGTCTGGGTCAGGAAAACCCGGAGGTTGCTCAACATACACAACCTCATCAACTTTCCCATTGAGGAACGCACTCTTCACGTCCAACTGAAACACTTTCATCTTCTTAAAAGTAGCAAACGCCAAAAACAATCTTATCGCTTCCAACCTGGCCACCGGAGCGAACACTTCATTATAATCTATCCCCTCTTGCTGATTAAAACCTTTAACGACCAGCCTCGCCTTGTTTCTTATAATAATCCCCTTTTCATCTCTCTTGCACTTAAACACCCATTTTGTGCCTATCGCATGCACATTCCTTGGTTTTTCAACCAAAGTCCAAACTTCCATCTTCTTAAATTGAGCCAACTCTTCTTGCATGGCCTCGACCCACGAGCTGTCCTTAAGAGCCATTTGATAATTTTTCGGTTCAATCTGGCTAATAAAGCATGAGTACAAACATTCGTTCATTATACCCGTTTCCTTAATGCTTGTATAAACACAGGTGTGCTCATTCAAGCTACTTCTGGTTTGTACACCGGAGGACACATCACCTATAACATTCTCCAAAGGGTGATCTATGTGAATTCTCGTGGTCGGAACAGCACCGACATGCAAATTATCTTCTAAATTAGAAGAGAGCTCATCAATGGTTGTTTCTGGCTGAGAGTGAAATGGATTGATAAACTCTTCTTCAGGAGAGACAGCAGGGGAACCGATAGAATTTGATGAGGAAGGTTGACAATCATCAAATAGCTGTCTATGAGCCAAATTTTCCTCCTCATCTAGAATCATCTTCGTAGCAACACGTTCTTCTTCTTCTGTACAAAACAAATCAGGTATGTTAAAAGACTTGAAGAGCCTATCATAGTCGAAAATCCCAGGAGGTCCGATGCTCGGTCTTGGCGATCTGTAACTCGTAATGTCGGTGTTACATACCACCTCAACCTTGCCGTTCGTTGTATTAAAGACACGCCTGTTGGGAGTCCCAACTTCATAGCCGACTAAGTTTCCTTCATCGGCTGCTTCACCAAACTTTGAATGTGCCTTTAAAATTGAACACGGGGACCCGAAAGCTTCAAGTCCACACAAATTGGGCTTTCTCCCATGCATAAGCTCGTAGCATGTTTTATTAAGTCTTTTTACCGTTAAAACTCTATTCAGTACATAGCAAGCTGTATAAACAGCTTCAGCCCAGAACACCACCGGAAGCTTCGAATCAGCCAGCATAGTTCTGGCTCCTTCAATTAAAGTTCTATTCTTCCTTTCAGCCACTCAATTCTGTTGCGGAGTATACAGAGCGCTGAATTGGTGTTCAATCCCTCTTGACAGACAGAAGATCTCCATTTCAAAATTTTTAAACTCGGAACCATTGTCACTTCTGATGAACTTCACTCGTTTATTCATAATGTTCTCAACTTTGGTAATCAGATTCTTCACCATTTGAGCCGTTTCGTCCTTTGATTTCAGGAAGTATACCCACGAGTATCGTGAGTAGTCATCAGTGATCACCAAGCAATAAGTTGTACCACCTAGACTTCTTACATTCACAGGACCGAAGAGATCCATGTGAAGCAGCTCTAGTGTACTGGCAATTGAATTTACTTTCTTGGTGAGATGGGACTTCTTGTGCTGCTTTCCCTTTTTGCACGCAAGACATTTGTCTTCAAAATTGAAACTTTTTAAGGGAACACCCAACACAAGCCCATGTCTGACAATATGGTTCATCTTCCGAAGATGAATGTGCCCCATTCTCCTGTGCCACAGTTCAGATTCCGATTCGCTTGCTTTCGTCAAAAGGCACGATTCTTCCGTTGACATTTCAGTTGAACTTAAATCCATCATATACGTATTTCGATCACGTGGAGCCTTCATTACTATCCACTCATCTGGTATTTGAAAACCAGGCTTCAACACAATCGCATCAGTCTTCGTGAAGTGTACGGTATAATCTTTCTCACAAATCTGCGACACACTCAGCAGATTGTGCTTCAGTTCTTCAACAAAGTTCACATTTTCTAACGTCATCTTCCCGTTAGTTACCGTACCCCTTCCTGTTATTTTGCCTCCACTCTCACCGGCAAAACTGACTCTTGCTCCTTGAACAGGTTTTAAATCTTGTAACAACACCTTGTTACCAGTCATGTGCCGGGAACAGCCGCTGTCCACAACCCAAAGATTATTGGAAGCCCTGTTCAACTGTTCCTGCACAAACAAAAGAGATTATTAAAATTTGGGGACCCAAGACCTCTTGGTCTTGGGTCGATTAACCTTCTTAACAGAACTCACACACCTTGGCTGACCAAAATTAGCATTAGAAAAATTTCCACGAGTCCTAACAGGATACCTCCTTGGAGACTGATAGTGAGGCCAACCAAACCGACGTACATTAAGAGAATCAAAAGAATTATAGCATTTGGTTTGGTTATTAGTAGTGTAAAAAAGAGATGTGTTTCTTGGAAAACCTGTATTATCTCTCAAATTTGAATGGTTTTCATTTTTAACATTTAAACGATTACCAAAAATCTTAGTCTCAGTTTTCGAGGGCCTCACCTCTCTGAAACGCTGCTTCAGAGGGCAATCAGCAACAAGGTGCCCTGTTTGATTACATCTAAAACAACACCTATGTTCAGCTTTCTTTTCAGCAGATGTTTTAGATGTGGAGGCAGTATTACCAACCGTACGTCTCACATAAGGTGGGACATATGGGTTGAGTGGAGTACTCCTTTTAGTTGAATTAACTTTTTCTCCACTAGTGGGTAACACTTCCTTCTCTTTTGTCTTACCCGACTCGGATGACTTATCCGAATCAGATGAGACTGGACTTGAAATAGAAATTTTAACTTTTGAGACAGGCGAACTTGTTTCGCCTTCCGGTACTTTACCAGTTTCCTTAGCAGGACCTGTCTGATCAGCTACAAAATTAACAGATTCATGAACACTAGGATTGAAAGTATAATTATGGTTATAAGGTGGTGGAACCTCATGGTAACCAATTCCTCCCCTCTTAGGTGAGGAACCTTGATCACTAACGAGGTGATCAAGAATAGCAGAGGAATTCCGGAATTGCTCCAGTTTCCTATTTAGTTCCACCACTTTTACCTGGTGATCAGCAATCTGTTTTTCTTTCTCAGCGATTAACTTGGTTTTCTCTTCTAAAACCTCGTAGCTTAGATCGATCACATCAATTTTCTCAGCTAATTTTGTTTTTAAACTTTTAACGTCTTTTTCACAAGCTTTAATTTTTATTTTATAATTATTTTCTCTTGTCTTTGTGAAGTGATGATCTTCTTTCAAGGTTTTAAATTCGGCATCCAACTTAACATACTGATCAGTAATTGTAGCAAGCTGTTCAGACAAGTTCTCACATTTAGTACAGATAGGTTTAGTACATACCTCGGAGTTCTGGTCATTAGCCATGAAAGCTTTTTCATTTTCAGCAGCTTTCATACATTCTTCAGCTGCAACCTTCGCCATGTGTGCCTGCTCAAAGAGTTCTCCAGAGAACATGTTCCAGTTGTATTCACCAGCATCAGACATCATGGCATTGTTCCCATTGTTATTTCCACTTTGTTGTGTAGTCCTCCCCTGACTACGTTCTACACGTGCATTAGTGCACTCCTTTGCAAAGTGTCCATTTTGTTGACAATTGTAACACCTCACCCTTGACTTATCAAATCCTGGCTTTCCACCTACGAACTTTCTGCCAGTCTTCTTCATGAAACGCTTCACTCTTCTTACTATCATCGCCATCTGCCACTGCAGATCCATCTCCTCCAGATCATCAGGATCGATCTGGTCATAGTCTTCTTCCAAAGCAGCAGGGTCCACAATCTTCCCTTGTATGTAGTTCTCGTAAGAAGCAATAAAAGATGCATAGAGTGCAAACTGCTCTTCAGCAGATTTGACACTCATTGGCATCTTAGTGTAGTTATTGCGTGAAGAACTGGGAGAGAAACTACTCTTGGATGCTTGAGGTTTCGAAGCACTTGATCCTCCAGCAATAAAGCAAACATCACCGTTCATGTTTACTGACACATTTCCTTCATGAGAAGAGTTAGAACCTGACTCTCCTTTGGAGTAGTAAGCAGCAGATTCAGACTTCGAACTTGAGCCTGAGTTAACTTTGGCACCATACATACCAGGGTCTTGAACCTGATCAGTTGGTGTCTCTTTACGAACCATATTAAGCTCAAAGGTTCTGAGCTTGTTTACTGCTGTCTCCAAGTCATAATTAGGAAAGTCTTTGTCTTCCCTCATTAGAACAGTGTACATTTCCCACTTTGGTGGGAGAGCATCGAGAAGCTTCTCAACTATTTCCTCCTCTCTGTAAGCAATAGAATAGTTGTTCAGCTCTGTCATTAGATGATAATATCGGGTGATAATATCATCGAGCGATTCATTCTTCAAATACTTGAAAACAGAGAACTGGGTCTTTAACAGCTTAATCTTCGAGGCACGAATACCCACGTTCCCTTCGAATCTATTCTCAAGAGCATCCCAAAGCTCTCGTGCAGAAGTGTACTTCCTGAATGTATGGAGAATCTCTTGAGGAAGAGCCATAGTAATTGCAGCATGGGCCTTGCTCTCGGCCTCATACATCTTTTTCTCTTCGTCCTCCATCTTGCTGTACTTCTTTATCACATCCCGACCTTCGTATTCCATTGTTGGTGGAATATATCCATCCTGGATGCACACCCACATCTTTGCATCCTGGTATTTAATATACTGAATGAACCTATCCTTCCACGCCACAAAGTCGGTTCCTTTCATCAACCTTAGGGCCTTAGTAGCCGACCCCGCTTCAACTTCCATTTTGACTAACTCTGAGATGTTAATCGGCGACATCTTCTCGAAAACAAGAAAAACCCAAAAAAAACAAAAATTCTTCCAAACAGTACTATAGGCGAAGTTAAGGATAACTTCGCTTAAGTGTTAACTTCGCTGGAAAATCCTTAAATTCACGTGACTTGGCGAAGTTGAGAATAACTTCGCTTAAGGTAAGCGAACTTAGGAGGTAAGCGAAGTTGAGGATAACTTCGCTTAGGCGAACTTATGAGGTAGGCGAAGTTGTGGATAACTTCGCTCAACCTTATATCTTCGCCGAAACCCTACTTCCAGTGTCGGCAACTTCGCCTGAAGAACAACAACTTCGCCCGAAGAACACTGAAAATATTCAGATCTGTTTTCGACGATTTAGCAGTTTCCGGTCAGTGTGACGGCTTGAATATGACTGTATAAGGTGAGTATAACACAATATCAACGAAAACGCGTCCCGCGAATAGGTCAAACGAGACGTTTTCTACACCCGCGTGAAATCCCGAACCACACAATCGAGCCAAAGCTCTGATACCAATTGTAGGTTCCTGGACGGATCTTACACGGGATATCGCTATCTACGTAGGTGCGGAATCCCTGCGTAGGTAGTTACGAGTGTAGAATACGTAAAACAATCACACGCGATACAAACGAACACGTTATATATTATAACTTGAAACACGTCTATTACAGACTCTCGACACGTTCACTGAACTACTGAATTACACGTGAATAACCTGAAAACTATCAACCTTAACCGTAAACCCGTAGGCTATATAAATACACGACAACTTCGCCTCAGGCGAAGTTGTCAGTAACTTCGCTCGTTGAACAAGTTCGCCTAGGCGAACTTGTCGACAACTTCGCTTGTTCAACAAGTTCGCCTAAGCGAACTTGTTGACAACTTCGCTTACCTACATAAACATAAACTTAAACATAATTACATTACAGACTCGATTACAAACGCTAGACTATGAACTACTGACATTTATGTACCAACACAGAGGAGGTAAGACCGTCGATTCCATCTCACGAGGCATGCATTCGGTGGACACCACCACCGCACTGACGACACAGGTCGAGGCATTGGCGAAGATGGTAAAGGACATGCAGACGAAGAGCAAGTTGTGTGAGATCTGCAGAGGGGGGCATGATACCGTTCAGTGCCCAGTCAGTTCACAGGAGGAGGCCGTAGACTTCGTAGGAAATCCAAACCGAAATTCAAATTCTTTCAATTCGTATAATTCGGGATGGAGGGGAAATCAGAACTCCAACTGGAGGAGCGGCAACAAGTCCGGTTTTCAGCAACGCCAGAGTTTATTTCAGGATGCCGGTGAGGGAGCGATCAATGGGGAGAAGAAGCCCACTTTGGAGTAGATGATGGCGCAACAGACGCAGATGTTGTCGCAGCTTATGACGTGTGTGGATTCCCGACAGAAGGAGACGCAGGAGAAGCTTCGAGAGCACATGCAGTTCATGAGGAATCAAGGAGCGTCGATTCAAAGTCTCGAGCGGCAGATGGGAGAGATAGCGAGTAGGTTGAACGAGAGGCCGCAGGGTTCACTACCAAGTAACACCGAGCAGAACCCAAAGGGATTCGCTAAAGCTGTGACAACGAGGAGCGGTGCAGGGGCACGAGAGGAGCCTGGGATTCAGCAGAGAGGAGTCGTCGAGGAGCCTGCAGTAGTTGTAGAGGAGCAGGTGGATGAGGAGATTCAGATGGAGTCTCCACCGGCTCAGGTGCATCGGAGAAGCAGCCCAGGGAGTTCAGCACAGGCCGAGAGACAGCAGCTACCGAGCCAGCCGCCGAGAGTCTACAAGCCCAGAGTACCATTCCCCGGAAGACTCCGCCAAGACAGAGATGAGGAGCAGAGTTCCAAATTTCTTAATCTTTTGAAGCAACTTCACCTTAACATCCCATTCCTTGAGGCACTGACTCAGATGCCTAAACACGCAAAGTTCCTCAAGGATATCCTTTCGAATAAGGAGAAGCTTGCTGAGGTCGCTTCCATCCTATTGAGTGCTAGCTGTTATGCTATCTTACAGTGGAAATTACCGGAAAAGATGGCCGATCCAGGGAGTTTCACGATTCCTTGCATCTTGAGTGATGATACGGTTATTCATGCGCTGGCCGATCTTGGTGCCAGCATTAATCTCATGCCTTATTCTGTGTATCGCAAGCTGGGTCTAGGTGAACCGAGGCCTACCAGGATGAGTATCCAGCTTGCTGATCGTTCTGTGAAATACCCTCGAGGGGTGGTCGAGAACATGCTGGTTCGTGTCGACAAGTTCATCTTCCCGGCGGACTTTGTCATTCTGGACATGAACGATGATGATAGCGTACCGCTTATTTTTGGCCGACCATTCCTTGCCACTGCACAGGCGTTGATCGACGTCTGCGAGGGTAAGTTGATTTTGAGAGTTGGGGATGAGAACGTCACCTTTGACGTTTGACAGTCACTGAAACACCCCAAGTCTGCTGATGACTCCCTGTACTTTATCGATACCATCATAGAGCATGTTGGGGAGTTTTTCAGCGAGATTTGTGGAGGATCTGCCTCTGACACTCAGATTCTCGATAGGGACATTCCGGAGATTGAGATGGTTGCCATGACCGATCAGTCAACGGAAGATGACGCCGAGTCACATCACCCTAAGTCTGAAGTGTCTGCTGAGATCGTACGTGACGATTCGATGGACCGACCTTCTGTCGAGAGCCTCCCTCCTTCTTTATAGCTTAAGGAGTTACCTGCCATCTGGAGTACGCGTTTTTTGATGAAGAGAGGAAGTTGCCGGTTATTGTCGCATCTGCTTTAACGGAGGTCGAGAGAGAAAGATTGTTGAGGGTGCTTCGAAAGCACAAGGAGGCCATTGCATGGAAGATTATCGACATCAAGGGTATCAACCCTTCGTTTTGCACGCATAAAATCCTCATGGAGAATAATTATAGGACTGTCGTTCAGCCGCAACGGCGGCTTAATCCGAAGATGCAAGAGGTCGTGAAGAAGGAGATCATAAAACTCCTTGATGCGGGGATCATTTTCCCCATTTTTGATAGTTCGTGGGTTAGTCCAGTCCAAGTGGTTCCAAAAAAGGGTGGCATGACTGTCGTCACCAATGAGTGGAATGAGCTCATTCCCACTAGGGCTGTGACCGGTTGGAGAGTCTGCATCGACTACCGCAGACTGAATGATGCCACGAGGAAAGACCACTTTCCTCTACCTTTCATTGATCAGATGTTGGAGCATTTGGCAGGACAGCAGTACTACTGCTTCTTAGATGGTTTCTCCGTGTACTTTCAGATTCCTATTGCTCCCGATGACCAGGAGAAAACCACGTTTACCTGCCCATACGGTACGTTTGCCTATCGACGTATGCCGTTCGGACTGTGTAACGCTCCAGCCACATTTCAGAGGTGCATGGTGGCTATATTTCATGACATGATCGAGGACTCCATGGAGGTGTTCATGGACGATTTTTCTTTATTTGGGAGCTCTTTCGATCGGTGTCTCTCCAACCTTGAGAGGATGTTGGCCCGATGCGTTAACACCAACCTAGTTCTTAACTGGGAGAAGTGTCACTTCATGGTACGCGAGGGCATCGTTTTGGGGCATCGTATTTTGAGTGCGGGGATAGAGGTCGACCGAGCGAAGGTCGATACCATCTCTAATATTCCCCCGCCCACTTCCGTGAGATCCATCCGGAGTTTTCTGGGTCATGCTGGGTTCTATCGCCGGTTCATTAAAGATTTTTCTAAGATTGCGAGACCCATGACTAAACTCTTGGAGAAGGATGCCCCGTTTGTGTTTTCTGAGCAGTGTGTCGAGACGATTGATCTTTTAAAAGACAAACTCGTTAACGCCTTGATCATGATTGCTCCCGACTGGTCGCTTCCTTTTGAGTTGATGTGTGATGCGAGCGACTTCGCAGTCGGAGCGGTTCTTGGACAGCGGAAGGATAAACACTTCCACCCGATTTACTATGCGAGCCGGACCCTGAATGGTGCACAGGAGAGTTACACCACCACCGAGAAAGAGCTTTTAGCTGTGGTGTTTGCTTTTGATAAATTCAGGTCCTATCTTGTTCTGTCCAAGACGATTGTGTACACGTATCATTCTGCCATTCGTTATCTCTTTAGCAAACAGGATGCTAAGCCACGTCTTATCCGTTGGATCCTTTTGCTTC
This sequence comes from Bidens hawaiensis, assembly GCF_021521415.1. Classification (NCBI taxonomy): domain Eukaryota; kingdom Viridiplantae; phylum Streptophyta; class Magnoliopsida; order Asterales; family Asteraceae; genus Bidens; species Bidens hawaiensis. The sequence goes on from NW_027495866.1 coordinate 63,205, forward strand.
AAGAGTTTGATATCGAAATCCGTGATAAGAAGGGGGCCGAGAATGTGGCGGCCGATTATCTTTCGCGTCTTGAGGGAGCTGAGTTAGGAGAGCCGGGGGTCAGGATTAATGACCACTTTCCGACAGAGAGTCTTATGTTTGTTTCAACTCAGGATGAGGGTTTCCCATGGTTCTCCGACTTCGCGAACTATCTTACTGACGGGTACTACCCGAAGATGTCTTACCAGCAAAAGAAGAAATTCTTTTCTGATGTTAAGTTTTACCTGTGGGATGACCTGTATCTTTTTCGTATAGGTGCTGACAAGTTGATCAGGAGGTGTGTTGACGTTAAGGAGGGATGGCAGATTCTGATCCATTGCCATGTTGGATCGACAGGAGGTCACCACGGTGCGAGTTTGACGGCAAAGAAGGTGTTTGATTGTGGATTCTATTGGCCTTCGATTTTTAAGGATGCGCACGCGTTTGTGAGGAGTTGTGATCGTTGCCAGCGGGTCGGCAACATTTCTTCGCGAAATGAAATTCCCCAGAATGCTATTCAGGTTTGTGAGGTTTTTGATGTTTGGGGCATTGATTTCATGGGATCGTTTCCATCTTCGCGTGGGAACAAGTATATACTCGTGGCGGTTGATTATGTCTCGAAGTGGGTTGAGGCCAAGGCCTTACCCACTAATGATGCCCGTGTTGTACTCCGTTTTCTCAAGAGCCTTTTTGCTCATTTTGGTGTCCTGAAGGCGTTGATAAGTGATAGAGGAACTCACTTCTGCAATGTGCAGATGGAGAAGGCGTTTCGTCGCTATGGGGTCACCCATCGGCTTGCAACCGCCTACCACCCACACACTAGTGGGCAGGTAGAAATGAGTAACCGGGGGATCAAACGTATTCTTGAGAAAACGGTTGGTTCGAATCGTTGGGGTTGGTCCGACAAGCTGGATGACGTGTTGTGGGCCTTCCGTACAGCCTACAAGACTCCGACCGGTTCCACACCGTTTCGGATGATTTATGGGAAGGCCTGCCACCTGCCTGTTGAGTTAGAGCACCGTGCTTCTTGGGCCCTACAGAGGGTCAACTTCGATATGTCTACTACAGAGAGCACTCGTTTCCACCAGTTGCACGAGTTAGAGGAGCTGAGAGATCATGCTTACGCGCAGTCATTTAGGTATAAGGAGCGGACGAAGGAACTGCACGATAGGAAGTTGAAGGGTAGCAAGCAGTTCAAGTGTGGGGATTTGGTTTTATTGTATAACTCCCGGTTGAGGTTATTCCCGGGAAAGTTGAGATCCCGATGGTCGGCACCTTTCACGGTCACCGAGGTCTTCCCGTACGGCACTGTCGAGATAGAGGATAAAGGTGGGAAGTTTAAGGTGAACGGTCACAGACTGAAGCACTACATAGGAGAGCCGGTGACTGACCAGACGATCGAGGTATTCTACCTTGATGCGCTCTCCGAGACTTAGACGCGATGGATGCACACTCGGGAGACTGCCCGAGTTGTAGAGTTTGTATTTATGTATTTGTGTGATGCTATCTGTTTTCTTCGTTTTTTCTGTTTCAGGTTGTTCCAAGATGAAACCGCTCGTACTCAATATCCATTCGAGTCGGTTGATTTAAGGAGTATCCTATATATATATATATATATATAAAAGAAAAAAAAAACCTAAAACACAAAAATGTGTTTATTTCTTTATGTTTTTGTTTTCCGTATTGTACGCCGCTACATGCGAGCGAGTTTGAGTTTTGCAGGTTACATTATGCGCATAGTAGCTATGGTGGCGTTTTGGAACAGGTTCTCCCGAGGTTGCGGCCGCGAATGAAATGCTATACGGTCGTTTGGATACTACTCAGCTGTTGAGGATTCTGCACACAAACCAGGGGAGTAACCCGTTCTTTGTTTTTACTCTTGTATAATTTATTTTTATTTTCTGGTTTATTTTTATTTTATTTTATTTCTTTTCCTTATACTCATCGAGGACGATTTCGTTCTAAGTGTGGGGATGGGGTTTATTTTACTTGGTTGTAGGAAAATTTTTGAAAAAAAAAAAATTAAAAAATAGTCCCTTGAAATTTGTTTTCTCTACGTTAAACAGGAGATGATATTATTACCGAGTAGTGGTTATTTTATAAATTCTTGGTGGGTTCAAAAATATATATATATAATAAATAAGAACAGTGCCCATTAGACCCGCACGTAATGTATGGTAACCGAACAGTTTAGACTCAGTAATCGTGTGTCGGTAGGCCCAGCCTTTGAGAATGAAAGGGCGGTTTGGTTGTTGACCTAATTGAACCTCTTAAATGGCCTGACTATAGTGGAAAACATCTTAGGGGTTTTGTTTGCTTAACTAAGCTCGTGACAGGACTGGAATGAAAAGACGGGTCGTACTCAAGCCTCGAGTCACATGATCATCTGTATATATTAGTTGTTTTATCTTTTGTATTTGTTTCTGTTCATGCAAAAGCCATGTAATATGAGTATCAAAAAAAAAAAATTGCAAAAAGCCAAAAGGCAGAAAAAGAAATAAAAGAAAGAATGCATTTGTAATTGCGTGCACTTGAAAGAGAGCTAGAGTTTATAGTTTGTATATGAGTCGAAATGTTTAATCATGTGGCAATAGGTTTAAGTCAAGTTGGGGTGGCTCGGCCCGGTAAAACCATAATGGAATTGGTGAAATGGCAGCAAGGCTTTTAGGTGTGGGTTCCACTTAGTCATACAAGTTAATAGAATCGTCACACCTTATTTGCCTCGGTAAGTATTAGGGGCATGGGTTTAAAGTGGACAGCAATACCGGCAATCGACCTGATCTAGCTTATTAGGTGAAAGTTGGAAGAGATATTTGGGTAACGGGTCACTTGTTCTAATACTTTAAAAAGAAGAAAAAATATATAATAATAATAATAATAATAATAATAATAATAATAATAATAAATAAATAAATAAAACCAAGAGTTGTCGGTTAAAACTCGGATATGATCCTGTGTAGTATTCTTTTTCAGGGACGAAAAAGTCTTAAGTGTGGGGATATTTGGTGCGTTGTAAAACACACGTATTTTTCGCACGTTTTATCTACGTTTTAGAACGTTTGGAAATCCCTGTACCATACTCCAAACCAATGCTGGAACAACTTCCAAGTTTGCTGAAAAGGCGGATGAGTGCTAATTTGTTGGTTATTCTGCTGACAAAAGTTCTTATCGGGTGTACAACAAGAAAGTTAGAGTGATCTTGGAGTCTTTCAACATTGATTGGCAAGAATTGAACCCTACCAATGCACACAATGGTCCTGACTGGATGTTTGATTATGAAAATTTGTTCAAGCAGTTTCGTGGGATGTATGTGAAACCTGTTGTCCCAGCGGTTTCCCCTGTTGTTTCTGCACCCGTTCAACCTGCTGACGATCAATCTATTTTGATGCAAGCAGTACTGAGAGGTCTTGATGATGTAAATATAGCTGCTCATGAACCCGTACTTAATGTACAACCCGTGGCTAATCAACCAGCCCCGGTTAATAATGTGCAGCCTTCTGCTAACACCATCGAGATGCTCGTTGTTGAAGACATCACTGATTCAGATACTGATTCATATGTGTTAGCCGACAACAAAGAAAATGTTCAAGTCGATCAAGCAGAGTCACCTCATGTAGAACCTAGTGTGGTGGAATCCGTCCCCACACCTCCCTTAGAAGAAGATAATCAAGGTCCTGCAATGGAGGTTGATGCATTAAATGTGCAGGTTGATCCCAGTTCAAACGAAGCTTCTGATAACACCAATTCAACCTCTGTTCCAGCCGTCGTGGTGCCATTCTATGACAACCTATGGGAAGGTTCCATTGCTCCAGAATACTTGGTTGATCAAGAAGAAGGTGAAATTGATCCTCAACCAAGTGCTTCTGCCCTTATGACCACTTTTTTTCATCCCATAGAGAGCTTGACCATTTAGCTAGAGGCTACACCAGTCGAGCACGTCGAGAAATTCCACAGTTACCGATCCATCGTCGACATCCGACTGAGAACATCATTGGAGATCCGTCCGCTGGCATTCAAACACGCAGCACCTCTGGTACTATTAACAGATGTCTTTTTGCTTGTTTTATTTCACAGGTGGAAACCAAGGACTACAAAGTTGCATTGAAAGAGAACTCCTGGGTCGAAGCCATGCAAGAAGAGCTGTTACAGTTCAAGAAGTTTAATGTTTGGAGGCTAGTGAATAAGCCAGAACACAAGAAGCTGATCAGAACGAAATGGGTGTGCCGAAATAAGAAAGATGACAAGGGGGTGATCATTAGAAATAAAGCCCGACTTGTTGTGCAAGGCTTTTGGCAACGTGAAGGTCTTGATTACGATGAAGTCTATGCATCGGTAGCAAGACTAGAAGCAATTCACATCTTTCTGGCATACGCCTCGTACATAAACTTCAAAGTGTATCAAATGGACGTGAAGACTGCTTTCTTGTACGGGAAAGTAAAAGAAGAAATCTACGTCAGTCAACCTCTAGGTTTTGAAAATCCAAATCATCCTGATCACGTTTACCGACTTGACAAAGCACTTTATGGTCTACACCAAGCACCTCGTGCATGGTATGCCACATTGGCTGATCATTTAGTGAAGAACGGATACAAAAGAGGCATTGTTGATCAAACTCTATTTGTTAAAAAGGTCAAAGGTGATCTGATTCTGGTACAAGTTTATGTTGATGACATTATTTTGGGTCCACGAATGAGAATCTGTGCAAGGAGTTCTCTAAGATTATGCATGAGCTATTTGAAATGAGTTCCTTAGGGGAGCTGACATTCTTCCTGGGCTTACAAATTGAACAAAAGAAGGACGAGACTTTGATTCATCAAGAAAAGTACGTTCATGACATTGTTCAGAAATTTGGATTCAAGGACTCAACAACTTTCATGACACCAATCTCTACGCGACCTGTTCTCGTTCCTGATCCATCAGGGAAACCAGTCAATCAACACCTCTATAGGTCAATGATTGGTTCCCTGATGTATCTCACTGCAAGCAGACCGGGCATCATGTTTCCTGTTTGTCAGTGTGCCAGATATCAGTCAGACTCGAGAGAATCCCACATGACGGCTGTCAAGCGTATTTTCATATACTTGAAGGGTAGACCACGTTTGGGTCTTTGGTATCCAAAGGAATCTCCCTTGGAACTTCATGCTTATACTGATAGTGATTATGGGGGATGAAACTTGGACAGAAAATCAACATCGGGTGGATGTCAATTCCTGGGAGATCGGTTGATCTCATGGCAGTGCAAGAAACAAGTCACTGTGTCCACCTCCACAGTAGAAGCCGAGTACATTGCCACATCCAGCTGCTGCTCTCAAGTGATATGGATCCAACATCAGCTGCTGGATTACGGTTTGAATTTCTATGGAACCACGATCAAATGTGATGATGAGGCGGCCGTTGCAATTGTTAAAAACCCGGTCCAGCACTCAAAGACTAAGCACATCGACATCCGAATACACTTAATTCGTAATTGTTATGATCGTAAGCTTGTCGATATAAAAAGGGTCCATACTGACTTTAACTTTGCAGATCTCTTTACCAAAGCTTTTAGTCGTGCCCGATTTTTGTTTCTCGTTGAGTCAATGGGCATGATTTCTTTTGAGTAAATTTTATCTTTGTTTTAAAATTGTAAATATTTTTCATATATGTCACAATTTTAGAGGGAGAAAAATGAGTTAAGTTTAACTCACCAAAAAGATTTTCAATTCATCTTAAGAAAAGCAAAAACAAATCATTTGATTCACCAAAAAGATTTTATATTACTTTTAAGAAAATCTAAATGGAATTGTCCTGCTTAGAGGGAGCTCCTGCTTAGAGGGAGTCGGATAATTAAAAATTTTCAATTAAGAATTTGATCCGGCCCTGTGGAAAGTGATAGTACATTGGTATGTAATGATCCTAGTGCATGAAAATAGTAGATCAAAAGGCTACTAGGTCATTCATCAATGTGTAGATAGGCTTAACAAACAAGTAAGTGTTGGGTGGTATAAACTTAAACTCTTGCCGTTGCTAGTGGATATACGTTTAAGAAGCGGTTGCATGATTCTGTTAAAGTCATATCAATGAAGGATGAAATATAATTACACATGTCATACCCAAGCCTCTCTTTACCTGATCACAGTCATTTTATGAAATATGTGTCAATTTTTTATTTTTATTTTAGTCAAGAAAAGCTTCATTAAAAAAAAAACCCATTTAGGATTTTAACCTCTGCTTTATTTCTTCATTTATTTTGATTCAAGCCTTGGACTTTCTCTCTTTGTAGTCATACAAGATCTGATTGTTAAGGCCCTGAATCTTCTGCTTTATTTTAACTTTTCTAGATCGAGTCAAGTGTGTAAAGTAAAAAATGTCAAGTGTACAAAGTACAAAGTGTCAAGTATGTCAATAAGAGTACTGTGATCAAATAAGAAAGGTTTAAGTCAAGTTGAGGTGATATGTTAACACAAAGTAAGCCCGAGATATGATGGAATCAGTAACATGTCTGATTAAGTGGGAACCACATAAGCATCGTGCCTAATTGAACCTCAAATGTATCACGTTAACTCCAAAACACTTGTCAAGTTAAACAAGTGGACAATATCTATAATTTAAAATGAACTTGTGTCAAAATAATATCAAAATGGAAACGCGATCTAGGGCTTTGCAAATTAATATGATTCCATGTCGCGATCGTTCTTTGTAAATTAATTAAAGAAAATATCTTTGTAAATTAATTCAATATTATTTTTAAATTCAAAAATGTTTTAGATTTTCTTTTATTTTAGTTTATTTTGATTTTGTTTTACTTTTATTTTTTATTTATTTTTACTATTTTTTATTATTATCTTTGTTTAGTTTGTTGTATGCCTTTGTTTAGTCAAGGAGATCGTTAGTGCAATAGTTAACAGTAACGGACTGACAAAAGAAAATTATGAAAAATAAACAAGTGCTCGGATTCAGTGGGTAAATGTTTTTCGGGTTTGAAAATGCAAATATTTTTAAAGACCGAGGACCGAGAGTGTATTTTCGGTGAATACTCGCGATGTTTTGACCTTATCGCGAGAAAGGCTGACCCTATATATAAGGGAAACCAAACTTCTCACTCACTATTCACCATCACATTTTACTCTCACTCTGTCCTCTCTATTTCTTTTATTCTCAAACCCTAACATCTTCCACTTACATCATCAAGATCCGACCCTCATATACACATTTGATCATGAATCCAGAACATACACCAGCGGTATAACATCATAACACCATCGATCATCTGATACTTCTTGTTTCTGGGTTCACAGAGATCGAGGCGGCGGTTCATACCAACCGTCGGCTAGATCTAAGTGAAAGATCTTCATATCTGTGTTTTTCTCATGATTATAAACTGTTAATTAGGCTTCTAGATCATGTCTATCATCATCATTTGTTAGTTCTAGGTTCAATTTTTGTAAAGTTTGTAGATCTAGGGTACTTCAGGTTCATGGGTTCAATTGACCATGAAAACCAAAGGAGTTTCAGCCCAAAATCTCCAGAAACCTAATTCGGGTCCAGGCGACACCAATGGAAGGAAAAGGAAACAAAACTTGGATAACTTGGTTTTTTCGCATGATGGAGGTTTTTCGCTTCGCATGACTATGCGAAGCGAAAAGGCTTTTGTTTCGCTTCGCTTGTCCATGCGAATCGAAATGAGTTTCTGTTTCACTTCGCATGCCCATGCGAAGCGAAAATGGTTTATGTTTCGCTTCGCATGCCCATGCGAAGCGAAACTGGACCCTATGCGAAATTCCCTTGCGAAAAATCTATACTTAGCTAAATTTTCAGAACTTTAAGACTAAGGCTACTAGACTGTTTATGGACCAATGGACTGTTTGGACTGTTTTGGACTTAATCTTCGTATATATTGGACTTAGTAACCTATTAATAGATTAAAATTAACTCTTTTAACTTACTAAACTAAAATGTACATCATCACTTAAAATTAAATAAGCTTATATTTAACTAAGTTAATTATCTTGTAAACCCTTGTATATATCTATCCTGTTTAATCTTTTTAATCAATGATGATTCTCATGATTTCATTGTCTGATTTTAGGGTCATAATCAATTCTATGTTCTCGAGCTCCCCAAAACTAAAGAGGACAGAGTTTTCACTTCTATGGTGAAAGGACTAAGACAGACTCCCGTTGCCCATGCTATATCTGCCAACCCAGCTGTGTATTACAAATGGGTGTTGGAATTCTGGGCGTTTGCAAAGCCTGCTGATGATGCTTTGTCATTTACTACAAAGGTGGCTTGGAGAGAACTGACTGTCACTGAAGGTGACAGAGTGTTGAAGATCGGAGATGAGCCAGATTACAAGTATGAGAAGGGTGACAGGGCGAAGTTGGAAGAATTTGTAACTCAGATGGGATATGACTCGGAATGAAAGAGCCTTGAGAAGAAACACCTCCCGCCATATTGGAGGTTTCTTTTTCACATAGTCACTCATTGCTTTGCAGATATACGTGGAGGTTATGATAGCATGAGGGTAGATTGGGTGCGCATTATGTTTGCGTTGACCACTCGAGAGAAGTTTAATTACTCAAGGAGAATATTCTTATGCATGTTTGCCGATGCAAAGAACGACTCAAGGTGGCTCATGTACCCAAGGTTCGTGCAAATTCTGATTGATGATATAATTCCAGATCTTCCTAGGGCGGGGTCAAAGAAGGCTAAAGACAAGAAATCCCTTCTAGAGCCTTATCATGTTAATGAGATCAAGACGTCAATATTTGGTGTTTTGTTGAGCACCAAGGGGAACGGATATCAGTATGAGGGACCAAGGCTGGGTCCAAAATTCGGGTTGTTCGAGGAGACAGAGCCTGCTGGAGATGAGGCTTCTGTTGAAAATGGGGAGATCGCTGTATCTGAACCAGAGATTGAAGTTGACGCTGAAGCTGAACAAGAATCGTCTGATGAACTTGCTGAGGGCAGAACAAAAGGCAAGCATGATTTAAAGAGGAAGGCTACTGACAAGCCTTCTTGTCACACCCCGTTAAGAGAATTGCGGAAGCGTAAAAGGGAAATGCAACAGATACAACTGGTATAAAATACATTGTTCATAAAGAAACATTACTAACTAATTTACAATATATTACATCATTCTAACTTCTTTTACAAACTAGGTGATACAATCAAACCGGTTCTTCAATTACTTTACTTCTAACTCAAATGCCCACGACATCAATCACCAATCAGACACGTAACGCACTGGAAATTACTTCTCATATCTGATTACCTGAAAAGCATGTTAAAACAGGTCAACTACGAATAGTTGGTGAGTTTCATAAGTTTTAACGAAATCAGTTCTGCGCACCATACAGTCATAGTTTGTATGTACACGCGTATATAAGAAAATGTATTTACATTGATATATGCATATCTACGTCTTTGTATACTGATATATGTATGTGTATAAGTTTATGATAGAGTTTGAAACTACGATAAAATCGTGACTGCTCATTCGTACTTCGTGCCTTCATTTTCCAAATAAAATCAACCCCTGTGGCCCCCTTTCCGCCAACAACGGTTCCACGTAAAATCACCACTATGGTTCCTCTTCTGACCACAATGGTTTCACGTAACTCAAACATTACACATTGTACACACAAACAATTATTATTTTCTACACATAGAATTTCCTATACCTATACACATAGTATGTATATATATATATACACACACACACAATACACACACACACATATATATAGTATTTATCACGTATTACTAATCACTGTGGCCCCCTTTCCGCCCACAACATATATAATCATAATATTTTCTTAACACTCATGTCATAATCAAGTTATTTCGTTTAATAAGTTGCAGCAGAACTTGGCTCGTAGGCCATACTCAACTTTGGTTTATAAGTTGCAGCAGAACTTCTGCTGGCTCATAGGCCATACTCAACTTTAGTTTAGTAAGTTGCAGCAGAACTTGGCTCATAAGCCATACTTAACTTTAGTTTAGTACTATTGTGGCCCCCCTTTCACCCACAATAGCCCCATGGCCATTATAGACCACATTATTCCCAAATTAGTTATGTTTAACATAACTTGACGTGTTTGTATAAACAGATTCACATGTAATTTAATTATGTTTTGTCATTCGTACTTTCTCCACTTAATATACCAATCAATGATAATAATCACCTTTCATCAGCACATAGTTAATCATTATGGTTGTAAGGATTTTTCATATATACATGTTCAGATAATCTATATCCTGAACTGTTTTCTGGTAGATAATGTATATAAACAAGCTTTTCACCCCAAAGCTTTGTAAACAGTTTGAAAAGAGGGGTCATGAAACTCATGGTTTTGTAGACACTCAGTGCGAGGTCAGCTCGGGGTTCGTTTCCTTTATTATCACTTAGTCCCTATAGTCCATATTATACTAATATTAATATTTTAATATTATTATAATTCTTATACTAAGCTGGGTTGTATAGTTAGTCTGGGTGTGGTTGTAACACCCAGAAAGTGACAATAGGCTAGGTTGTGATTTTGTTCAATGTCTAATACTTAAAACCGAACTTGGCTCAGATTCCCGTTTTCCCAGCTGGGCCAAGTTGTTCGTTTACGCGTTCAGAAAATAGTTATGGGAAATAAGCTTGGGTAAATGTATTGATTAATAAAATTATTAATTTATAAAGAAGGATCACATACTGGAGTATCGGATTAGCCTCGGGGCCCGTTTCCGTTTATTCAGTTTGATTTAAGAAGAAACGCGCACAATCTATCCGGATTGTCCAGGTTTCTCATAGAAAAGTTCGTTTTTACTTAATTAATCCAAAAATATGATTTTTGATCACTCTTGGTGTTTTGATATTCCCGCAGGTTCGTTAGTCGCGAACTTGCTGGTTTTTATAAAAACTGAATTTGTTTAATCTTCAAATTAGTATAATTAATTAACCGTTAATCATTAAATTATGAAAATTTAGCCAATTATCAATTAAAATATGTAGATTTTAATAAAAATATTTCTGGAATTATTTACTGATTTATTAATTTATAAAAATTCATTTTATCAGCTATATTTCGCTTGAAAATCGTCCGTTTATCCCAAACAATTTCCAAAAATTCCATAAAAATTCCTGAATACTCAAATCATGTCCCAAAATAACCTGTATTAATTACAGAATGTAAAAAGCTTGTTCAATATTCTTTTCGGCCCAAATTCGGCTATAAAAATTCGCACGAACGCATATGTACAAAACACCTTTAGACTTCTCCAAATGATCTCAAAATTCATATGTGATCAAAATACATAAAATCTGAGTTCCCAGAAAAATTTTATAATTTTTGGAGCATTTTAACTATTTTTCCCCATTAAACGTCCCAATTTGGTAATAAATTCGCAAAATATTCTTGGATGGTCGAAAAATTACCAAATTTGAACAGGGACTCAATGACATGGTCCCTGATGTCCCTGAAAAATTTCAAGGCCTAAGAATATGCACATCACAACCTTAACCTAGACAACCCGTAATTGAGTAAATCGGTATTACCTTTGCGGTTTTGGTTCGTTTTCGCTCTCTTAATCCAATTTTTGGGTTCTTGTGCTTCTATATAAGCTAGGTATAGGTCCTATGTCACAAACCAAGCAGGTTTCATCAATAGAACAGCCCTTTAACTTAGGGTTTCGGCTAGTGCACAAAAACGAACTTTTGAACCGTAAAAACGCCGTTTCAACCCTTTAATCCGTGTTTATGGCCAAAAAAACTATCAAAACAGGTTCCTTACCATGTGTATGATCAAAACATGTTTATGGACCATTTCTAGGATTTTTACATGGTTAGGAATGATTTTTAGCAATTAAACCATGTTTATAGGATATTAATCGAGTTTAAACGAGTTAAACTTAGCCAAAAATGAAGCTTTTTACCTTGTTCTTGCTGGGTTTTAAGAGGACCAGGTTGATATCCAGAGTTTTTCACAAGAAAATGGCTTTAAAATATCTTGGATTTGTTTTTATATTTAAAGGAAAACCAAGGGAGGAAAAGTCTTCTTTGGCGGGCTGGGCTCGTTGGGTCCCCTTTTGGGCCCATTTGGCCCACTTTTCTTGATTTACGTGCCCGAACGTGAAATTCCAAGTCCAAATTTATTTCGGGTTTGGTTTTTAGTGCGAAAAATATATCGGGTACGACAAACAGTGCGAAAACGAGTGTTTTTTTGGCTATTTTTGTGTACATTTATAAAAACATAGTATTTTTTTTGTAAAAATTGAAAATATTTTCACGGATCGTTTAAAACATTTCAAAGAAGTGTTTGGTAAGTCTTTTTCGGCTTAACGGATGATACAATGCTTGGTTTGTAACTATCTTTCGCGTTTAAATCTATAGCGGGTAGTTAAACGAGCATGTTTTCGTTTAACTTGTTTGCTATCGAACTAAGGCCATATTACTAATATTTTAGCTTATATTAAACGTATAACACTTATAGATGCCCCCCCGGGATTTCTGGGTCATAACCCGACCCGCTCAGTTAATCGTTCGTTTGTTACGCAAAAGGCGTTTATTTGCTTAATCGATAAATACGTACTGAGGTGTACCTTGTTTTGGCTCAAATTTCACACTTCTGTTGGTGGTTCTTCTAAAAGGGGGAAAACAAAGATTGGAGCAGAGGCAGAGGAGGAGGAACAACAACCCTTGAAGCGTATCAGGAGACTTGGGGACTCCAAGAAGGCTCCCAAGCTCGTTGTTAAGCTTCACTCTACAGGTAAACCCTCTGACTCACCCGTAGTTAGCAAAGAAACTATAGCCCAAGTTCTTAGGGACTTAGATGTAGCAAAAATCCGAATTCTAGCCTATAGGAAACCCAAATCTAGGAAGAAAGCCAAAGTCAAGAAAACCAAAACCATGCTTTATGACTCACCCAATTCCTCACCCGAACCTTCACCAACAGACCAACCCATCTCAACCTTCCTACCTAACATACCACCCTCACCACCACAATCACAACCACAACCCACAACTCCACCAGAACAACCAGCCCAAACCACACCCTTAGTATTCACACCACCTCCACAACAACAAACAACCCAAACCGAACCCGAGCCATCCCAAACCACAAAACCACCTACCCAACGTTTCACTGAACCCACAACCTCCTCAATATTTACATCATCTATATTCAGCTCACCTATACAAACCACTAGCCTTTGGAGCCAAACCGTTATCACCTCCCCACCTACAAAACCTCCACCAGCATTAAACTTGGAATCCATACCTACCCAATCACCACCCACCTCCACAACCTCACCAGTGCCTACTAAATCAATCATCATACCTTTCCAAGTCACCACAACACCCACCATGTCCATAACCCCACCTTCCCCAATCTTCTCACCAAAACCCATTACTAGAGGGAAGTCTTCGACACCTCCAATATACGCCGATCCTATCCTCGATAGGATCGTCGCACTGGAGGCTTCAAACGCTAAAAGGGCAGAACGAGAGATTGGACTTCTATGCTTTATCAAGGATATGAAACAGAAGGAGATTGCGGATGAGAAGGAGAAGGCAGAGTTGAAGGAGAGGGTACAGGTGTTGGAGGAGCAAAAGCAGCTGAATGATACACTTACTGAAAACCAAAGGCTGTTAATAAATACCCTGCATACCCGAATTCAAAATCATTAGCTGCTGTTGAATCATGAGGCTTCTCAAAATGCCAACCTAAGGGCAGACCACTCCAGACTTGTCGATCGAGTGGCCACACTTGAAAGAAACCTGCCCTCTGCCATTGTGCTTGAAGCAAATCTCTTCAAGAAAATTGATGATACAGTGATCAAGTGGGATGTGGAAAAGGAGGCCACCCACTCCAGAATCTCAGTTCTTGAGAATCAATCAAGCTCGTCTGATGCACTCGTGGCTAAAAACTCAAGGCTGAGAACACAAATTGAAGAACTTCAAGCTAAACTAGCTGAACAGGAAAGTATAAATGAACGCCAATCAAAGCTCAACGAGGAACTCATCAACAAGCATCAAGCCACCTCTGATGAATTTCATGGGTTGGAATACCGGCTTGATGCTGTGTTCAGGAGCTAGAGAAGGTTGGGAGAGACTTCTCAGATCAGTGGTGAGCAACCTACTGCGGGACCGAGTATGTCCTTGCGAGGAGTACAGGTTGTTAGATCAGAGGATAAGACGACTGTTGGTCAATTGGTACAACAGGGCAGCCAGTCTAGTGGTAATGGTGGTGGTGATGAAGGTGAGAAGGAAGATGAAGATGAGGAAGATGATGCTGATGGTGAAGATGAAGAAAACGATAACATGCATGATAGTTTTGATGATGATAATAATGATGATGATGATGATGATGATGGTGAAGGTGGAAATGGAGGAGATGGAGGGGCCGGGGCAACAGGAGGTGGTGATGAAGGTGAGAAGGAAGATGAAGATGAGGAAGATGATGCTGATGGTGAAAATGAAGAAAACGATAACATGCATGATAGTTTTGATGATGATAATGATGATGATGATGATGATGATGGTGATGGTGAAGGTGGAAATGGAGGAGATGGAGGGGCCGGGGCAACAGGAGGTGGAGGTGGAGTTAACACTCAATCACCTCCACACACTCAACAAGATATTCAAGACCCTGCTGCTCACGACTCGGTTGGCAAAGTCAGGCAGCACGACTCAGAGATTAACAGTATGTATAAAGATTTGTTTCCTGATGATTTTGCAGGTGTTATGGATGATTTAATTGAAGTAGGAAAGAACTTGGAGCAACTCATTGAACAACATACAGAAGAGGCAGTAGAAGAAGACTACCTCAACTACTCGCCAAATCCAGACACACCTCCAGCTCAAGTTCAAGCTTCAGAGACTCCTGCAACGGATCCGGTATCTAACTCGGCCGCTGACTTGTCACACGCAACACAAACACAGAAGAGAAAGACACATATCGTGACTAGCAGCGTGAGCATCCGTTCCCTCAACTATCCCTATCATGATGACTCTTTGATTGTTTATGCAAAATACAATAAAGGGAATAGTTGTTGGGCCATTCGAAGATACAACGGCGATCTTGTTTATCTCAACCACCACGAGCTGAAGTTGTTGTCAGAACTAGACCTCCATTATCTATCAAAAGCTCTGGGACGTGGTGAGTATGATGATACACTTGAAGGATGGGTCACAACTCACCTGTATCGTCAATCGAAGTTGGATTACAAAGACTTCGAGTTCAATAAGGGTCGAAAGTACAAGAACCTGAAAGAAATCGACCCAGCCACCGGAGAGCCACGAACAATGTGGAGATACAGGGCACCAAAGGATTGTCATATCATCTACCATGGTGAACCCTATGTTCCTAACATCCTCCGAGATTTCATTGGCTAGGAGTTCAATAACACGACAGGGGAGGCCGTCATTTGCTGCAAAGACCTGCCAGAGATTCGTATATTTGACGAGCACGAGCTAATGGGGCTACATATAGAAGATGTCAAAAAACTCTACAACTCACCCCTGGGAACCGTCGAGGACATCGGTCATCAGAACACTGACCGGATAGTTGAAGCATTCAACACGTTTGTTAAAAGAGTTGTTGAACTTCCACTACCCGAGGATGGCTAGCTGGAATACGACACCGACGGGTTTCAATACTAAAGACTAGAGGGAGATTGTTAGGTCCCATTTTGTACAATTAAGTCTTGTGTATTGAATTTGTTTATATTTGGGCTTGTGTAATTTGTTTTTGTTTATTGTAAGCCTAATGGAAATAATGTAATGAAGCCCAATGGGCATGTCATGTGACATGCTTCTCATGCATGCTTCTCTATAAATAGAGAAGCATGCCATGAGAAGTATCGGTTGTGAATTGAAAAACCTTTTGCCAAACTTTCAGAACACACACACACATCATCTCTCTCTCATTCTCTCTCTCGTCTTCCTTTCCTTCTTTCTTTCTTTCCTAAACCCGAACATAAACTCAAGTTCCGAGACCTCTTAGGTTGCTTAGTGTGATTTCCGCTAGCACTAAGTTAGGTTGATCCAAGAACGTTGTTAGATCCACCCACGTCGGGACCTACATTAATTATTCACCTTTTCTTATATTTTCACAAGCTTCTATTTTGTGGTTGTATCAATTTTGGAACAGGTGCAAGATGACGAGTATCGAGTGAACTCGACTTATACTACAAAAAAATTGAGCAACAGTGTCGGGAATACCGGAATATTCAAATTATTATTAAAGTTACCAGTGTCGGATTCATGGCCGAGGATCCCGAAACAACGCCAAAATCCCTAGTAACAGCACTCCTTGTATTCTAATGGGGATCAGTTGTTCCTGTTGCCGGTTGCATGGGTAGGAAATCATCATAGTGATTCCCCTGGGATGCTAACATCTCGAAATTCAAGGCTCTGGGCTACAACGGGGTGAATGATTCCTCCGCTGGTTTCTTCCCTTGTGCCCGGATATCCCGGAGCTCCTTCATGACGGAGTTGTTGGTTTCCTTCCGAGTCTCCATGTGCTCCTTTATCTACATTAAAATATCAAGTATATCATTGTTAGACATGAGAATAGGTCTCGTGCTGGAAGACCCTACTCCTTGAGTCGGCATGCCGGTAGAAGGCCTTGCTGTAGGAGGAGGCATGTCACTTGATCCTCCGGCTCCTGAGTCGTTGATGTTGGTTGTCTTTCTCTGGGCAGGAGATGGAGGAGGAAGTGGTTGAGACACCCCGGAAATTGCGGACAACATGGATGAAGATGTTGGCTTGAATTGAGAAGCCATTTTTTAGTAGAGTTTTGTAAAGTAATGGTTTAGGATGAATTTGAGTATGGATTTGAAGATGAAAAACACCACTTGCCCCACGGCGGGCGTCTAACTGTTTTGATCAAAAATTACCAAAGCAATAATTGAACAAATTCGTTAAGTGATATAGAGTGTTCTTCAACAATGTGGTAAGTGATTGCAGCAAAAGTAAAGGGTTGACACAACGACGTAGCGAGGAAAAAGCCTTTAGATTCTGGTGAGGATCTTTGGAAAAATCCTCGGTAGGGAAAATTATCCCCTGCCTCAATTTATTAATAATGAAAAAGAGATTACAGCTCGAGAGCAAGTGTTGATCGAAGCTATTAGTTACAGAGAGTGTTCAAAGTGTGGAGATCGCGATGTGAAGGGAATGATACTAGCAACCACTAGTGGATTTTGAGATCGCATTAGTGGATTTTGAGATCGCGGTGCGAACGGAATGATACTAGCTGCCAAATATGCCCAAGAGAATAAAGTTCCTTATCTTAATTTGTTTAGCATGCAGATATTTGTTATTGAAATATCTAGATCTGTAAGTTGTTTCTTTACGTATATATTAGTTTTAATTAATAATATGAAATTAACTAATTTATCTAGATCTTGGGCTGGGAAGGGGCAGATAGTACCGAATTTGATGAGCATGCACCCACTCCTGTTGTAATATTCATGCTTGAGGTATTTAATCATTTACTTTTTCTTATATTTTCACAAGCTTCTGTTTTGAGGATGTATCAATTTTGGTACATGTGCAAGATGGTCATTATCGAGTGAACTCGACTTACACTACAAATAAATAGAGCAAGATAGCGATTATACTACAAGATGGCGATTGTTTTCACTGCTACTGATGTCACCGCTAAAAAGGTCTGGTTGTCATGAGTCGCCACCAATACTTTTCCAGCCAACCTACGACAGACTCCGGCAAAGCAATTGGGACGACAGTTTTGTCGCTTTGAGTACACAGTCGTCGCTAAAAGTTTATGCTCTGTTTCAATTTTTTTTCTATATTCCAGCATTTCCAAATTTTCTAAAATACATAAAATACTATAAATACATACTTTTCCATACACACATCACAACCATTGATATATATGTATAAACGTATAAAAATTAAATAAACGTCAACTAGTACAAATAACTTGTTTAATTAAGTCAAATATAAAACTGCCATTTAAACCTTAAGAGTAGCTAGTCCATATCATCATTCGTCCTCTCATTCGTATCATCTTCATTGCCTTTCTTTGTTCCCTTTTTCCGAATCCACAAATTGGGAAAGGCGATTAGAAAAAGTCGAACCTTTCAACAATTAGTCAAATTGAGCCTACAAAATAAAATACACATTATAAGTAAAAAAACTACATGTTGTCAATGCAATCACTTTAAACTTGCTATAACATTTACCAATCTGACTTTATTTTTAGTCAAGTAAATCCCGTTTGCCTAATTGTTCGTGTTAAATTGTTTGTTCGGTTAAAGTTAAGAGAACAAATCGTTTAAGGTACTACACATAAATTAAGTTATAAATTACTTATTAAAAAATAAACAAGCCCAGCCCGAGCTTGAAAAAAATAGCCGACGAGCCGAACTTTAGACAAAGAGCTTGAAACAAGCTGAGCTGAAGCCCTCAAAAGTCAAAACAAGCCAAGCTCAAGCCTAGTCGGGCTCAGTTCGTTCACAACCATAAAAATAGTAAGTTGACTTGGTCTGAATTTTGTTATAAGCTGACTCGGTCAGAATTTTAAGCTACAACTGTGTTTGAACAGTGTAAAATTTTGAATTTGAATTTAGAAATCACATCTTTTGATGCAATAAGCCGCCATTAATTCTGTTGAGTTTACAGTAAGCAGCAGCAAACCTGAGCTGCCATAGACCCAATGCGTCATATCTCACATCTTACCCATCATCCTACATATCATTAAACGCTTCTTTTCAGTGAGGTTAAACACAAAGATTACAATTTACAACATACCATGTCATTGACCTTTCTACCCTTAGGCTGAGGGGTGTGGAGCGCGAGAAAAGGCGCGTGAGGCCATCCGCTCGCGCCCCGGGGCGCGAGCGCCACACCACCGAGGCGCGAGAGGGGCGCGAGCGCGGATTTCCAGGCGGGCGCAAGGATGATCGCGGGAGAAGAGAGAGGAAAAGCTGGTGGGCCCACCCAAAAGAGCCGTTGAGCTCGGGTTTTTTTTTTTAAAAAACCTTTACAAAATTTTATATAATACCCCTAAATCAACCCATTTTAACCATATCAAACACAACGTCAATCTCCAAACTCATATATAATATCCCAAACTCCTTTATAAAACCCAAAATTTTTTTCCTATATATAACACATTTCATATAAATCAATTACCACAACTTCAAAAAAAAATCCAAAAACAACCCATCGTCCCAATTTTTTTTTAAAAATAATGTCGTCGTACTCGTCTGATTCCGACTCCTCCGAAGAGGATGATTTGCTTCTTCATGTAGGGGGAGTTTTGACCGCAACCGTGGTCAATCTCTTGCAAAATCAAGCCCATCAACCCCGACTCCCGAGGGTTAGAGCACCACCTCGTGATCGTGATCGATCGGGTGCTAACGATACTTTGATGAGGCATTATTTTAGCCCTCAACCGGTATACGCGGAGTCGGATTTTCGAACTCGTTTTCGAATGAGCAGGCAATTGTTCACGCGTATAGCGAGTGATTTAGAGGCACGGTATCCCTTTTTTCAACAAAGGGAGGATGCTAGGGGTCTTCCCGGTTTTACCCCTCTTCAAAAATGCACGGCTGCTATCCGTCAATTAGCGTACGGCATCTCGTCGGACGCTTTGGATGAGTATTTACAGATGTCGAAAAGGGTTGCACGTGAATCCCTTCATTTTTTCTGCCAAGGTAAAAAACATTAATTTTACTTTTTATTAAATATTTATTACATTTTGTAATATATATTGTACGTAGGAGTCATATCGACTTACGCTCGGAGATATCTGCGTAAACCTACAACGTATGACATCCAACGCATATATGAGGTGCACGCAGAAAAACATGGTTTTCCTGGGATGCTAGGTAGCATCGATTGTACGCATGTTGGATGGGCTATGTGTCCAACGGCCTGGCGAGGTCAGTTCCACCGTGGTGATCATGAAGGGCCGACCCTCATACTTGAGGCGGCGGTGTCACAGGATCTTTGGTTTTGGCATGCTTTTTTTGGTGTTGCTGGGTCAAATAACGACCTTAATGTTATCGATCAGTCACATTTGATCAACGACCTTATCGACGGGGTTGAACCACCTCAATCTTTTGTTGCAAATGGAGAACTCTTCAAGTACGGGTACTATCTGGTCGATGGTATTTACAACGAATGGGCTGTGTTAGTTCAAGCTTTTACAGATCCAATCGCCGACAAACGGAAGTATTTTACGAAGAAGCAAGAGTCTGCTAGAAAAGATATTGAAAGAGCTTTTGGAGCTATAAAAAAACAATATTATGTTCTGGCGAACCCGATACGTTATTGGACTCGGGAGAGGATAATGGACGTCGTCTACACGTGTCTTATCCTACACAACATGACGTTAAAAGACGAGGGCAAAGCTATATGCCAAAACTACCAAGGTGACATTCCGCCACAACCGTCCACAATCAGTGATCAACAAAAACTTCATAACATAGCAAATATCAAGAGCCGTGAGATACACGGGGATCTTCGACATGAGTTGGTTGAACATTTGTGGGCGAGGCGACCAGATGATCTTGAATTAGATTAGTTTTATTATTAAATATTATTGTTTGTTTAATTTTTAGTATGTTTTTTTTTATTATGAATTTTCAAAAAAAAGTGTGTTTTTTTAAATAATTTCTTGTTTTTTTAATAATACGTTTTTTTAATACATTTATAAAAAAATAAAAAAATAAACCGCTCGCGCCCCCTCTCGCGCCCCTCCACACCAGGGCCCGGGGCGCGAGCACCACAACCAACACCCATCTTATCAAGTTTCTCTCTCTGCCACACGTCACAATATTATTGGCTGGAGCCCCCACTCGCGCCCCCTCTCGCGCCCCCCACACCCCTCAGCCTTATGCAAAAAAAAGGAGCTAAGTACGAGGTTTAAACTTTTGTTAATAATTTATCAAGCTATACCTAAAAATAGGATAATTGTACCAGATAATACTGAAAGAGTAACCGAATTTGTAAAATAGATGGAATTAACAAATTAGAGGACAAGTTGCCTACCCGAACCCTCTCCAAATTGAGAGTGTCATTGTTGTCAATCAAAGCAATCATGCATCAGCATGGCCTGAAAACTAAGTGGGCCAGAACCCGAAAGCATGACATTGTTACCCAAGGTGCAGAGTTGTAACCTTACTAAGAGCTGCAAAACAACATTTCATATAAGGCATACTTGGATATATGCAGTTTGTCAATTAAAGCAAAACTTTATTTGCCAAGACAAAAGCTTCTTGTTTAGAAAAAAATTAGATTTTCAGTATGAATAAAAAAACTATTAAGCCTTATTTCATATTAGCAGAAGCTGATTTGATAAAGAAAATTAGAAGACATTTACCCTTCCTAGAAACATACTTATCAATATAGGCCAATTAACAAACCATCTGTTCCAAGCAACTGGTAATTTGAAGCCCTAAAAAGATAGGTAAGAAAAGAGTAATTATTGATTGATACACATAATAGCTATAAGTGATCTTGTGTGGCAATATTATTTTACTACCTGTTACTAGTAAGAAGATATTTTAACTAGTCAACATCACAAATAATCAGTTTTATTATAGCCCCAAAAGGACAGGTAAGAAAAAGCAAGCATGTCCCTTTTATTAAAACTAATACTAGCAACATCGTACATAATCAAGAAAGGTAGTTACTGTAACTACTATTTGCCTGCTTCCATTCAACTTTATCAATATGGTCAATAACACACACTTGCCATCATACCACATGAAAGCTTCTCACTGACGCCGAACAAACACATGATAGGCACACACTATTATCGAAAGATGTATAAGTTATTTGGTTATAGAATTAATCCACCATAACTATTTAATTTTAGTACTATTATATATTTAGGCCCTGGCATATATTTAGGTTCTGCCCAGTTGCAATTTGCAGCTGAATACAAGTGCAAAACTTGCATATTTATGTTCTGGCCTAGCAGCGTTTATTTGTTTTTACTAAAATTGGGTTTCGGTTTTCATAAGGGTTCTGTCGGGTATTTACCCAAACCCGACCCAAGACCAATTATATTCATATATCAGGACCGGACCGAACCGAAACAAAACATGGAAGTGTAACGGGTTATTTAAGGTCCGTTTTGTCCGGTTTTTCGGTCGGGGCCTAAATAAGCTCACCCCTGATAGATAGTTAGATACGCACAATCTTGGTAGATAAAGCGTATAACTGTCATGCTCAAACCACAAAAGTCAATTGTTAAACGAGTCGTTTTCATATTTGATACTTGTTTTAATCGCGTCGTCTCTAACCTGTTAAACACGTTATAGACACAAACTGACAGCCCGTCCACCCTATGTGTATATTACACAAATATGCATGTAATTTCTTGGTTCACAGTTCTCTTTTGATAAATATACAAAAGAGTCATGAAGTTACCATAAATACAATGTTAATCATTTCTTTATCCTATTTGTTTCCAACATTTTAAGTTTAATGGGCTTCACCCGTAGTGTTGTCAAATTCACAGCCAATGAAGTCTCGGAGAATGTTTGGAATATAGGGTCCGCCATGATAAATGATGTGACTGTCTTTTGGCGCCTTATATCTCCATATTATGTGTGGCTTTCCGGTGGCTGGGTCGATCTCCCTTGGGTTCTTGAACTTCTGACCCTCATTCAGCTCAAAATCCTTGTAATCCACTTTTGCCTGACGATGCAGATGACTAGTGACCCAACATTGCAACGTACCATCATACTCCCCCGTACCCAAAGCCTTTCGAAGATAATTGATGTCAAGTGCAGGTAGCGTACTTAGCTCTTTATGGGTGAGGTAGATGAGATCTCCGCTGTATCTTCTAATAGCCCAACTACTGTTCTCCTGATTGTATTTTGCAAACACAATCAATGAATCATCATGATAGGGGTAGTTGAGAGAGCGGGTACTGGCACGACTTGACACAATGTGGGTCTTTCGTTTCTTCTTCTGTGTTGCTTGTGACAAGTCGGCAGCTGGATCAATGATGGGATCACTAGCGGGTGCTTCTGAAGTTGCTTGAACAGGTGGCGTATTTGGATTTGGCGAGTAATTGATGTAGAAATCATCTTCAGGTTCCTTCGCCACATGAGATTGAACCGGTTCAAGAGTTTTTTCGGCTTCAATAAACTCATCCATCACACCTGCAATAGAACTTGCATCATCAAACAACTCGTTATAAATACTTTTAATCCCCGCATCAGCTGCTCTCACTTTCTAAGCAGCTTCGTATGCAGTAGGGTCTTGAATATTCTCTTGAGTATGCGGAGGTGATTGAGTGTTAACTCCACCTCCACCTCCTGCTGCACCGGCTCCACTATCTCCACCATCACCTCCGTCATCGTCACCATTATCATCATCGAAACTATCGTGGACATTGTCATCCACATCATCATCTTCCTCGTCATCATCACTTTCATCTTCATCATCACCGTCTACACCTTCATTATCTCCACCAGCTTGGGGTTGAGGTTGTTCAACATGAGACATCCCCAAGCTGGTACCTACAACGCTTGCAGCCCGGCCGATCTGTGGTGCAACCTGACCCACAGTCGCCTCTCCTTCTTATCCACCAACCTGTTCAGCTCGCACGGCCACACTTAGACCTGCGGTAGGTTGGGATCCACCAATCTGTGCCACGGTGGCCGATTTCCTCCAAGTTCCAAAGACTGAATCAAGGCGGGCCTCAAGCGTGGAAAAATCGTCATCACGCATACCGATAAGCTCAGAGGCCGCCTTGTACTTCTCGTTCATTTCCTCATTTATCTTCAACTGGAGCTCATTGAGACGCTCCTGCTTAGCTAGCTTTGCTTGAATAGCCTCAATCTCGGATCTAAACTGTGTGTTTTCAGTCATGAGCGTACCGAGAGAGGCAAATGAGGCCAACTGTCCCTCTAGCATAGACACTCTAGAAGTAGTTGCCTCCTTCTCAATGTCCCACTGTATCACCGTGTCATCAATCTTCTTGAATAGAGGGGTTCTTCAAGGATAGTGGCGGCAGGTAGGTTCTTCTCAAGAGTCTCCACTCTATCTCCCAGTTTAGAGTGGGATGCCCTCAGATTGGCATTCTGCAGTGCTTTTTTGTTGAGAAGTTCTTGTTGATTTTGAATCCGACCTTGGAGTTGATTGATCAAGAGTCGTTGACTTTCTATGAGAGCATCATCTAGCTCTTTCTGTTCTTCCAAGATCTAAACCCTTGACACCAACTTCTCATTCTCTTTGGCATCCTCAACCTCTTTCTTTTTTTGCTTCTTTATATACTCAAGCAAAACCAACTCACGTTCAGCCCTTTTAGCATTTGATTCCTCCAGAGTGATGATCCTATCAAGGATAGGATCAGCGTACACTGGAGGTGTCGAAGACTTTCCTTTGGATATGGGTTTGGGTGAGAGGATTGTGGATGGTGGAGTGTCGGACATGATGGGTGGTGATGTTGTTTGGAAAGGTAGCGTAATGGATTGGATAGGTATTGGTGAGGTTGCGGAGGTGGGTGGTGTTAAGAATAGGGGTGTGTAGGGCCTGGGTTCAAAGGTTGATGATGCTGGTTGTGTTGGTGGTGAGGAAATAATGGTTTGACTCCATAGACTTGTTGATTTGATAGGTGAGCTAAAAATGGGTGAGGTGAATGGTGAGGTAGGTAAGGGTTCGGTTGATTTTGGTTGTTCAGGTGGTGTTGTGGTTTGAGGTTGTTGTGAAGGTGGTGTGGTTGTGATTCAGGTGGAGAGGTTGTTTGTGGTTTTTCTTGAGGTGGTGAAGGTGGTAGTTGTGGTAAGAAAGTTGAAATAGGTTGGTCTTTTAGTGAGGGTTCAGGTGATTCATCGGGTGAGTCGTTAAACATGGTTTTTGTTGATTTGAACTTGGGTTTGATTCTGGTTGGGTTTCTTATAGATGTGGATTTGAATCTTGGCTACGTCTAGGTCTCTTAGGGTCTTTAGGTTTTAGGTGAAACTACTTGAGGGTCAGGGGTAGAGGATGGCTTACCTTTTGTGGAAAGCTTGACAACAAGCTTGGAAGACTTCTAGGAGTCTGCAAGCTTCTTCAACCACTTCAAGGGCTAACGTTCCTCTTCCTCCTCTTCTTCACCAGCCTTTTCTTTACCCGAAGAGCCACCAACAGAAGGCTTGTCGGTAGCCTTCCGCTTCAAGTCATGCTTTGCTTTCGTTCTATCTTCAGGTGCCTCCTCAGATGAGTCACCCTGTTCAGCCTCAACCTCCGGCTCAGACGATACATGTTCCCCACTTTCCACTTCAGCCTCATCCCCAGCAGGCTCAGTTTCCTCAAACAACCCAAACTTGGGTCCCGGTCTCTCTCCTTGATACTGATGACCTTTCCCTTTCGTACTCAACAGAACTCTAAAGATCGACTGCCTGATTTCATTGACATGGTACGGCTCGGGCAGTGACTTCTTATCCTTAGCCTTCTTGTGAGGTGGCCAAGGAGCCTTTGGAATTAGATCATCCAGCAACAGTTGCGCAAATCTTGGATACATTAGCCCTGTTGACTCATTCTTTGCATTGGTCATCATGCATAAGAACAACCTCCTAGAATAGTTGAACTTTTCTTGAGTCGTCAGTGCATACATAATTCGCACCCAATCTACCCGCATGCTATCAAAACCGCCCCTCAAGTCTGATAAACAATGAGTCACTATATGAAATACGAATCTCCAATATGGTGGCAAGTGCTTCTTTTCCAAATTCTTCCATTCCGTGTCATATCCCATGTTTGCCACAAACCCGCTCAACTTTACCCTGTCACCTTTCTCATACATATAATCTGGCTCATCTTTGATCTTTAATGCACGCCTGATGTCGTCTTCCGTGATCTCAAAGTCTTTCCCGCCACCTTTGTGTTGATCGAAAGAGCATCATCAGCAGGTGTAGCAAAAGCCAAGAATTCTGTAACCCATTTAGTGTAAATGGCAGGGTTTGCAGTGATGGCATTGATGTAGAAGTAGAGGATGGTGAAACGACGAGACGTCTCTCACGAATGAAGAAGTAGAGGATGGTGAAACGGACGAAGAAGTAGAGGAGTCAACATATGAAGAAGTAGAGGATGGTGAAATGGCGCGATGTCTCTCACGAAACTCTCTCTGGCTCGGGAAATGCTTCAGGTGTCGGGTGGTCCTCGAGATTGAGTCTGTCGCATAAAACTATAATTAGAAATAAATCTAGCTAAACTATTCTAACAAATAAGCAAAACAAAACAAAAATAATTACAAGTAACACACAAGGTAAGTCCTAACTCGAGTCGCTCTCAAAACGCCTAAAACCGTGTCCCCGGCTACGGCCCCAAAAACTTGATGTGCGCCGGATAACCCTATAACAATGACCCTCACAACTAAGCTTTAAATATAAAACGAAAATCCTAAAACCACACACAACCGGCAAATGTACCGATCGCAAGTAGTATAGACCTAGGAAGTCCGAGTATCGAACATGAAGACACGTTAGAACGCTAATGATCACTAACCCTAGACAAGACCTACCTAAGAATAATACTTAATTGATTTTTGATTTCTTTTAACTTAACTGAACTAACTAGACTGACTGACAAAAGTTACCTAAAATAGAAAACTTAACGACAAACTAACTGTGTTGACTTTGGATGGAGAAAAATGTCTACCTAGGTCTGAATCAAACTGTAGGCATGACAAGCTAATGGATTGGATGATATCTAGACACCGGTACCTAAAGATGACACGACTAAGGATCGCTCGGGCTCACTGGATCACCTCTCGGTCTCACTCAATAAACCCTAACTACTCAAAATCGGCTAAAACGACCAAACCGGGAAACAATTGTTAACGTGTTCTAATGTTGACTCACGTGTTCTAATGTTCTAAGTTTATTTATCTTCTCTTCTCCCTTGCTGACTTCCGATCGCAGCTTCGCTGTGTTCGGGTTGTTTTATTTTTTTCTTTTATGTTATAATATTGTAAGTAATGGGCTTGTATAACATGTCATCGGCCTGAGCTTTGAGTTGTTTCATGAAATCTCATGCATATAAGGCTCGTAAACTGCTCAAGAAGCTCGGTTTCTTCAATCTTTCACCCATAGCCTACAGGATAAAGATTAATATGTAAAACCTATCTAAAACGAGTTAAAACACATAAAATATAATGTAATACGTAGATAAATGGTTATGAAAACGGCAATCGCGGTAAAACTATAATGAAGTATGGTAAGGCGGCTTCAGGGCTTTGGAGTGTGGGTTACATTTTAATCATATGAACTAACTCTCATGTACAACTCTCGTGCCCTCGGTGATCTCTCGGTGAACTTAACTCCTCAACTCTCAAAAGTGATTCTGCAAACTCTCAAACATGTAGAAGCAAGCTTCTCACAAGTGTTAAAAATACAGGTCTTTTAAACCGTTTGCAAAACCATTAATTTTAAATTACCAACCAAGATTAATTAAATTCATAACCAAATTTGTTAAACAAGTAAAAATGTTAAAAGACCTAAGTCACTTTCGTAGGAATCACGATTGCATTTAGCGTATGCAACAAGCCCTTTAAACCCCCTGGTAGCCCGGGTGGACGAGTATGGTCTCGTGAAGGTTTACAGTGAACTACACCCACAAAGTTCAACTACAACAAAATATACACAAGCTCCTGAATACAAGGCCGGGTTGCCTCCCGGTTAGCGCTAAATTTTTGTTAAGGTCTTCAGCCGGACCGTTACCTGATTTGGTGGTTATGATGGCCGAATGGAGTATTTACCTTCCTCCAACTCACTCTTTTTACTTCTCCAACATAATGGTACACTGTCCATAGCACTCCATCTTGGCCCGAAGCATGCCAATCTTCTTTGTTCATTTTAAAACCCCGGTGGCTTCCTCACCTTCTCCTTCTTTGGAGATTTCTCCTTACTTTCTTACCTATCTCATCATGAACCACCTTTTTTCTTGTATGTTTGAAATCATCACATGAAATCTCCAACTCTTCAACATGAATCTCTACCGCATTCAGCTCCTCTTTTTCTCTCTCCCGCCTCGACCTGTCAAACACAAAACTTTCTTCTTTGGTGTCATCCTCACTCACATGAGGAAGACACATGTTAGTAGCACCTGACCTAAAAGATTTATTTTCACAAGAATAATCAAATGAATTTGAAAAGATATGCAAAACTAACTTACGATTACCAAAGGCCATGCATACTGTTCCGTCTCGGCAATTGATTTGAGCATTTGATGTTGCCAAAAACGGTCTCCCTAATACCACTCGCGGCTCTTCTTCATTCTCTACCGGTGTATAATCAAGAACAAGAAAATCTTCAGAATAGTAAAAATCACCAACCTTTACTGCAACTACAACCAACTTCCCTCGGAGCAGTCTTCGAGTGAAATCAGCTAACACCAATGTGGTGTCAACTTCTTGTAAAGGTTAAAACTCAAACCGGTCATAAACACTCCCAGGTAGAACACTTACACTCGCACCATAATCAACTAGCGCCTTGGTGGTCTTGAACTCTCCAATCTGAATAGGAATACGTGGTGCCCCTGTTTCAAATTCTTCAGCTATGCCGTTCACCCTATGATCTTCAATGGTGATTGCACTCACGTGTACCTTTTTACCATTTGATGAACTGCTACTCAGATGGCTCAGATTCTTCACGGTATCACTTGGTAATTTGAATGGATTTTTCTTCAAGGTAGCCATCTCTTCAGCCAATTGACTAATTTGCTTATCTCATGCGGCATTTGCTTTTTCTTGAATCTCCGTTCTTCAGCTCAAGTTGTAACATCTAGGAAAAACCCATATTTATTTTGGACTAAAGTTGTCAACTTTGAAAGTTGAAGGATTAAAATAATCTTAAAATCAAGTAATGGGAAAAATGAGATAAGAAAAAAATTAAGCATCTTATGTTTAAGGAAGTAGAAAAATCCATCCCATATGGAAAGATGGAAGAAAAGGGAAGCATTCCCCATGGGTATAAATAAGAAATGGAATTTTCATTCCACATGGAAACAAACAAAGAAATGGAAGCTCTTTATAAGGAAACAAGTTTTCATAGAAATGTTTTAATATGGCTAACCACCCTTCATAGTCCTAGCGGAGGGTGCGAAGCACCCGACGCGCACGCGCACTGACTCGGACTCGGACACGGACTCGGGCGATGGGTGTAATGTGGCATTTTGATGGTGCACTACGCGATGAGCCCAGGAACAGCATCATCGCGCTACGCGATGCTCTTCCCCATAAATCAGAAAAAAGGGGGCGCCGCGCTGCGCAATGACCAAGGGATAAGGGGCATCGCGCTACGCGATAACCCCATTAAGCAACCGGTGCCACGTGCCAATACGTGGCAGTATCTCAACATTGCGGCGTCGCGCTACGCGATGCCCTAAGCTAAGGGGCCATCGCGCTACGCGATGGTACCCAATTTTGGCTATAAAAGGGGAGGCTCACGGCATTCTCAAACCACACCACCAACACACATTTTCACACACTTTCTCACTAATCCCGGTTTGCGTGCCGGTCTCGTAAAATGTGCCAAGCTCCGAAGCTCTGACGGTTTAAGCAGTAGTACGCGATATAAAGTAGAAGTGCTGCTCGATCAGTCATAGGCAATAAACTCCAAATACCCGTGCGAGGTTCGGGATAACAATCAATCAATTAGAAAGCTGAAAACAGAAACAGGAATCAGTAACAGAAATTGATTTAAAGACAGGGGTCAGTAGTAGAAACTGATCAATATACAGAAATCAGTGTTAGAAACTGATTACACTCATAAAAGGTGAATATGCCCTAAACCTTTACAACTATTTTAGAGTCTGAACTATTTACATAGGATTTACGAATCCTTAAAACTTTTTGTTACAATAATAAGAAACGGGCATACTCAGATTAAGAGTATACATGCGTCTGGATCCATACATACATGGTGACTCGGAATTTCCTCGAGGCCATGCATATCATCAAACACGCCTCCGGTAGTCCGCGGGACTGATCAGAGAAATGATATTGTGTATATGATCAATTGTACATGTACTTAGGGTAATTTTAACCCAATTGAGTTGGGTGCCTAATGAGTATTGTCACAAAGGTATTGTTATTTTTTACACACTGGTATTATTGAGTCAGCGTCATTCACCGGCTGTGTGCTGACGTATTTTTCCCCACATTTCAGGGAACTTTAAAGAATAGAACTGACAGGCAGGAGTGATAGAAGATTGGAGACATAGTCATTAGAGATGATCTGATGGCTCAGATATTTTATTTAGAATATTATTAATAAATTATATTTTCAAAAGACAGTGAATTGAAATATCGAACGGGTATTCTGACCCAACATTTTATAAATGAATATTATATTTAAAAAGACTTCCGCTAATAACCCGCACTCTGATATATTTTCAAAAACCGAATACCAACCCAGGACGTCGCACCCAGGCCCTGAGTCGGGGTGTGACACAAGTCTTTTAGTAGTGTTAGGATTTCCGAATCTTGCGAAGAACTT
Source organism: Bidens hawaiensis (assembly GCF_021521415.1). Classification (NCBI taxonomy): domain Eukaryota; kingdom Viridiplantae; phylum Streptophyta; class Magnoliopsida; order Asterales; family Asteraceae; genus Bidens; species Bidens hawaiensis. The sequence goes on from NW_027495866.1 coordinate 93,658, forward strand.
TGACCTTGAGTAGCCCCTTGAGGTTCGGGATAACAATCAATTAATCAATCAGAAAGCCGAAAACAGAAACAGGAATTAGTAACAGAAACTGATTTATAGATAGGGGTCAGTAGCAGAAACTGATCAATATACAGGAATCAGTGTCAGAAACTGATTACAATCATAAAAGGTGAATACGCCCTAAACTTTTACAACTCTTTAGAGTCTGAACTGTTTACATAGGATTTACGAATCCTTAAAACTTTGTGTTACAATAATAAGAAACGGGCATACTCAGATTAAGAGTATACATGTGCCTGGATCCATACATACATGGTGACTCGGAATTTCCTCGAGGCCATGCATATCATCAAACACGCCTCTGGTAGTCTGCGGGACTGATCAGATAAATGATATTGTGTATATGATTAATTGTACATGTACTTAGGATAATTTTAACCCAATTGAGTTGGGTGCCTAATGAGTATTGTCACAAAGGTATTGTTATTGTTTACACACTGGTATTATTGAGTCAGCATCATTCACCGGATGTGTGCTGACGTATTTTTCCCCACATTTCAGGGAACTGTATAAGAATAGAACTGACAGGCAGGACTGATAGAAGATTGGAGACATAGTCATTAGAGGTGATTTGATGGCTGAGATATTTTATTTAGAATATTATTAATAAATTATATTTTCAAAAGACAGTGAATTGAAATATCAAACGGGTATTCTGACCCGACATTTTATAAATGAATATTATATTTTAAAAGAATTCCGCTAATAACCCACAACTCTGATATATTTTCAAAAACCGGATACCAACCCGAGACGTCGCCCAGGGCCTGAGTCGGGGTGTGACAGGTTGGTATCAGAGCCATCGGTTTTAGCGAATTAGGTATACTTATTACCTAGGCTTTGACTACAAATAAGGATATGTTGAAAACATTAGTATTCAATACTAACTGATATAATCACTGAATGATTAAATATGATACGGATAGGATTTAATCCAACACGAGTACTTATTCAAACAAAATAGGTACTTAACTGAAAGTATCTAAAATACAGTCATTGAATAACAAAACTGCTACGGATAAGATAGGAACGTGATCCTTTTTCTCATCTAACATCGTACAGATGTTTGATCGTCAATCTAGCCAAGGATTATATCAACCTCGGTCAGGTAAAGGAAAAGGGCCTATAGGGACAGCTTTACTTCCGATCCCTATATCTAGTAGTGAAGACTCACATCAGACCTCAATGGATGAAAACTCACATTCTTTCGATTCCAACATCCCACTAGCCCATATCATGCGAAGACAAGATGTACAGGGAGCAAGATCAAGTGGATCAAGTGGGTCCCAAAGATCAATAAAGTCAAAGGGAAAAGGGATAATGACTGATCAGAAAGAAAATCCTCAGGGGCAGGAATACTTCAATTATCCGATGTACCAAGATCCTTACTTTGCTCATCCTCAAAATGAACGCCGGGGCACAGATTATGAAGGAATGTACATAATAGATGATCCAACATGTTATGAAGTTGATGTTACAAAAATAGCCGAATCAATGCTGAACGATATTGATATGGAAGAAGAGAAGGAGAAGGAAAAGAAAAGGAAACAACTAAGAATACCAAAAAGGACAGCAAAATCAAGAAATTGATTGTCCGTTGGAAGAAATAAATAATAAGAACTGTAGTAGTTGTAACAAGTGTAACTAATGATAATGTTGTACACTTCTGTAAACTACAATAAATAAAGGATATGTTTTAAATTCCTCGAATGTTGAACTTATCTTTAAATTTTATTGTAGTATGTCAAAAGAAGAAAATGCACACTCGCAGAACAATCCTTCCAATAAAGTTGGAAGCAGAGAGAATATTAACAATGAAAACAAAAAACTTCCCACCCAGTATAAAGATGAAATCCAGAAAATGATACAAGAAGCTATCAAGGACAATTCAATCAATCAAAGTCAACCACAAACTGATAAGAAAAGCCAAAGTAAATTTGTTCTTTCAAGAAAGGAAGAAGTTTGTGATAGCTCTGCGTCTAACAATAACTCAAGGGACAAACCCCGAAAGAAGTTGAAGCATCAAACAGGACGCAACTTTAAGAATTTCCAAGCTTATAAACCTAAGGAATTTTATGGAGACAAGGATGCTATAGTTGCTTTAAGATGGTTAGAAGAACAAGAAGCAATCATTTACATTAGTAAGTGTATAAGTGAAGAAGCTATCCAATATTCTTCTCAAATGTTCAAGAGAGAAGCTCTTAAATGGTGGAATACCCTAATCTGGAATAAGGGACGAGAAATAATGTACAATCTAAGTTGGGAAGAATTCAAAGATCTCGTTATAAAGAAACACTGTCCACTTCACGAAATGGATCGGATTCAAACTCAGATATGGAATCACAAAGTTGTTGATACAAATCTCAGGGAATATAATACTAAGTTCCTTGAATATTGCAGACTAGTTCCACATCTAATTACTCCGGAATATAATAAGATAACACGTTATATATATGGGTTACTAAGAGAAATAAGAGACTTGGTAAGAGCTAATATGCCGCAAACAATTGAGTCAGCCATGTAAGTAGCCGGATACTTAATAAATGGTATGATAAGAAACCAAGAGAAAGAAAAGAAAGAAGAAAAAGAAACCAAGAAACCGACAGATTTCAAGAAGATAGAGAAAGAAGGAAATATTTCAAAATCCACTTGTAAAACTTGTGCAAGAAAACATTCTGGAAGATGTCGACGAGAAGGCACAGATAAGTGTGCATATTGCAATAGAGAAGGACACACAATGTAAGAATGCAGGAAGAAACAAGGAGTATGTTTCATATGTGGAGAGACGGGCCACTTTAAACCAAATTGCCCGAAAAGAAAAGCTAAACAAGACTGACACTAATGTCAAAAGAAACCGGAAATATCTGACAAAGCAATCAAGTCAAAGATCAAACATATGGAATGTCAGATGGATTAGTTAACTTCTATAACTCGTTCTGAAACGGGAAATTTTGTAAACCGAGAAAGGATATTTAATTCCCTCTGTTCTAAATAAGATATTAGCATACAAATCTTGTCAATACATAAGGATACTCATATTCAGTATCTCTAAAGGAAAAGACAATCAAGTGACTGAAATCAAGGATGACATTCAAAACTGATTTATGTTTGAATTATCATCTGACATATTCATCCAGTTGGAGGAATTATCTATTAGGCCAAGACATGCCATATCAAACATCATATGTAAATATAAAGTGACTATAAAACTCTATTAAGGTTAGTTCAAACCTAAGAGTCTGCTGAACTGAAATAGACTAATAGTCTGCTGATCAGACTAAGAGTCTGCTGAACTAAAACAAACTTAAAAGTTTGCTGATCAGATCAGGAGTCTGCTGACACGAATCTGCTGAACCGAAACAGACTTAAAGTCTGCTGATAAATCAAACAAATACTATTTAGATACATATGCAAGACTATTATAAATATAGGACAATAGCGTACTAAGGGAAAGGATTTTGAATATCACTGATGTCACGAGATATCAAAATATGTAAAGATAGCATATCATTGAAAAGAAATCTCTGGGAAATACTGTTAAAGGAATGATCAATAAAGATTAATCAAAAAGTCAAAGGAACTCGAGAATGTTTAAAGAGACATGATTGTATAGCACGTCAGATATGATTGCTCAAAAGTACAAAGGTACTATTATGACGTAAGGAAAACAAATGATAAGAATCAAGAGATGGAATTGATTTGACAGATTGAATCCAAGAAGCAATAAAGCTAACATTGGTAGATGTTTAGAATACAAAAGGTAAGGTAAATAATTAAGCACAACTGGTCACTATGTTTAGCAATTACAATTACTTATGATATTCTGAACTATTGACTGATTACTTCGCTTGAGAGGTAAAGTTAGCAACAGGTCTAACAATTTTATCATCTTACAATGGTAGTTAAACTCAAGAATCAGATTAGATAGAATCTAATCTTGAATTAACGAAGTAAGAACATCCAAACCTAAGACAAGTGAATCTCGAGGACGAGATTCATTCCAAGGTGGGGAGGATGTAACATCTAGGAAAAACCCATCTTTATTTTGGACTAAAGTTGTCAACTTTGAAAGTTGAAGGATTAAAATAATCTCAAAATCAAGTAATGGGCAAAATGAGATAAGAAAAAAATTAAGCATCTTATGTTTAAGGAAGTAGGAAAATCCCTCCCACGTGGAAAGATAGAAGAAAAGGGAAGCATTCCCCATGGGTACAAATAAGGAATGGAATTTTCATCCCACATGGAAACAAACAAAGAAATGGAAGCTCTTTATAAGGAAGCAAGTTTCCATAGAAATGTTTTAATGTGGCTAACCACTCTTTATAGTCCTAGCGGAGGGTGCGAAGCACTTCGCACGCGCACGGACTCGGACTCGGACACGGACTCAGGTGATGGGCGTAATGTGGCATTTTGATGGCGCACTTTGCACTTCGCACGCTCGCATCGCCGCGAGCCGCATAAGGGCCGCTTTAGTATTTTTGGAAAATGGAAGTATGACCAAGAAATGACAAGTTATCAAAAACGAAGGACCAAAAGTGAAAAATCTGATTCTATGGGCCATCGCGCTACGCGATGGTACCCAATTTTGGCTATAAAAGGGGAGGCTCACGGCATTCTCAAACCACGCCACCAACACACATTTTCACACACTTTATCACTAATCTCGGTTTGTGTGCCGGTCTGGTGAAACGTGCCAAGCTCCGAAGCTCTGACGGTTTAAGCAGTAGTACGCGATATAAAGTAGAAGTGTTGCTCGATCAGTCATAGGCAATTAACTCTAAATACCCGTTGCGAGGTTCGGGATAACAATCAATTAATCAATCAGAAAGCTGAAAATAGAAACAGGAATCAGTAACAGAAACTGATTTATAGATAGGGGTCAGTAGCATAAACTGATCAATATACAGGAATCAGTGTCAGAAACTGATTACAATCATAAAAGGTGAATACGCCCTAAACTTTTACAACTTTTTTAGAGTCTGAACTGTTTACATATGATTTACGAATCCTTAAAACTTTGTGTTACAGTAATAAGAAACGGGCATACTTAGATTAAGAGTATACATGTGCCTGGATCCATACATACATGGTGACTCGGAATTTCCTTGAGGCCATGCATATCATCAAACACACCTCTGGTAGTCTGCGGGACTGATAAGAGAAATGATATTGTGTATACGATTAATTGTACATGTACTTAGGGTAATTTTAACCCAATTGAGTTGGATGCCTAATGAGTATTGTCACAAAGGTATTGTTATTGTTTACACACTGGTATTATTGAGTCAGCGTCATTCACCGGCTGTGTGCTGACGTATTTTTCCCCACATTTCAGGGAACTTTAAAGAATAGAACTGACAGGCAGGAGTGATAGAAGATTGGAGACATAGTCATTAGAGGTGATCTGATGGCTCAGATATTTTATTTAGAATATTATTAATAAATTATATTTTCAAAAGACAGTGAATTGAAATATCGAACGGGTATTCTGACCCAACATTTTATAAATGAATATTATATTTTAAAAGACTTCCGCTAATAACCCGCAACTCTGATATATTTTCAAAAACCGAATACCAACCCAGGACGTCGCACCTAGGCCTTGAGTCGGGGTGTGACACAAGTCTTTTAGTTGTGTTAGGATTTCTGAATCTTTTGAAGAACTTTGACCTTGAGCCGCCCCTTGACTTTGCTGACCCTGCTGATAACTCTTCTGATAACCCCCTGCCTCCTTTTGATTGTACCCGCTTTGATCGTTACCCCTCTCATTCCCATACTGCCTCTGATTTGACTGATAGCCTGCTTTTTGGGAATTACCTTGAAGATTCGGGTTTTGTTGTGTGTTCGGGTTTCCATAACTGAAGTTGGGGTGGTTCGAAGGCTCGGGTGATAGGTGTTTGAATTTATATTCCCATTATTATATCGCTTCTCACCTTGAACAAAATTCACCTCCTCTTGTCCTCTTCTTCGTCTTCCATCACAACTCCACAAGTTGCCACTACATGGCCTATTCCGCCACAACCCTCACAAACTGGATACGCCTTTCCCGACTTGCCTTTCTCCTTCGTACCCACACCCATCAACTGATCCAATTTTCTTTTCAACCTAGACATACGATCATCCGACTCACCACTATCCACGGCTTTCACAACCGCTCTTTTAACCATGCGGTTCGACTGAGCTTGTCTTTTTGAATTCATTGCATGCTGCTCTAACTGTTGCCAATCTCCATTCTCATCATTTGTCAAAAAAAACCAGTTTGTGGTCGACTGAAGATCACGCACATCATCGCTCGATAACCCGTCATGAAAAGCTTTAATCAACTCCCACAACGTTATCCTATGATGAAGACAAGTTCTCAGCAACCTCTTGAATCTTGTAAACGCCTCATGAAAAGTCTCACCCGACCCTTGCTGAAAATTCCTGATGGAGGTTCGGGCCTCAGACGTTCTTTGCGGTGTGTAATACTCGTCCAAAAACTGCTGAGCCAGATCTTGCCACATATAAATGCTTGCTGACGGTAACGATAAAAACCACTGCTTCGCTAGATCTTTAAGACTGAACTGAAACACTACTAGCTTGACCTCAACGGCAGTGATCCCTTGGCTTGAGATGGTGGCACAAATCGCATTAAACTCGCTCAAGTGCAAGTACGGCTCTTCAGATGCTTTACCATGAAAAGTAGGCATCCCGGTCAGGTTACTCTCTCTTACCAAGAATGTTCTTCTTTCTCTAACAGGGATCACAATGGGAAGCGGGTTCGTGGCCACTTGTGGAATGAAGTGGCTTTGAACTCCCCAAATAGGCGGTGGAACGAATGCCCTCGGGATGCCATCGTCAAACTCGTACTCGGGATATTGTGGCTCAGGAATCTCTTGACTTCTTCGGTCTCGATGGTTTCTTGGTTGTTGGACGGGCTCGGGTGTTCGGTTGCGGGGGGGGGGGGGGGGGGTTGTTGTTGTCTTCTATGATACCGACCCCATCACGCATCTTCCATCACCTCCTCATCCTCAAAATCCTCAAAATCGTCAAATACCCTTCGCCGATTATATTCGAAAACAACCCTGTTAAGTGGTGGTTCGGACCTCATGGAACGATCATCTTTCATTTGATTCTGTCTTTGAGCTCTAGGGTTTTGGTTTTGGTGAATGTGTTGGTGGAGTGGTGGGTTTTGTGGAATATGTTGCGGACTGTTTTGTGGAATGGGTTGTTCTTGGTGCGGTGGTGGGTTAAGATCGTCGGGTTGAAACACAGGTAGAACCAGGTAGAGGTTATTTTCTTGATGATTCATGTCTTCTTCTTTCAGTCTTGACGATTCACCTCTTCTTTGATTTGCTCGGTTTCTTCTCACGGTTTTCTTAATCTCTGGATCAAACCGCAACACCCCTTATCTCGGGAAAATCTCGTATGCATCAACATGAATGATTAACTGCACACAACAAACAAACACACCCCGCGTAAAATCAACGAAGAAAAGAAATAAACTAAATATTAAACTAAATTACGCTAATTTAAACTATACTATCACTAAGCACGTTGAGTCCCCGACAACGGCGCCATTTTGACGTAGGCTGTCGCGGGCTACTCAAAAACAATTATTTAAAGACTTAAATACCTATAATAAGTACGGGTAAGTAAGGTCGTCTCCACGGGAACTCAAGGAAAGTGCTAATTTAATATTACTAAATTAATTATTAAACTAAGGCGGACAGACGATGTTAAGCAAATTTGAGAAAAAGATTTAATTAAAACTAAATGATTACATAAAAAGGTTTATAAATAATATTAATAAAAAGCATTCATTCTAGGTTCGGGTAATGTGACATTCAACTTAATTCCAGATTTTCTTGTCTCGATTGCGCAGTAATTACTAGACCTATTAGTTTGATTGTGATGACAAACGATACCCTAACCGAATTGTTGACACAATTGAACTCGATCTACACAATTACCAATTTGTGTTTTATGATAACTAATTAAGTAACATTGACCGATGATTATTAGTCCAATGACACAAGAACCTAACCCTAAGTGTTGATCAACAAAACCAAACAAGTGATGTATTAATCAATAATAAAAAACATGAATTGTTTAAACAAACAAGCAATAATTGAACAAGATAAAAAGCAATAAACTCAATCAAGTTCTTATCATGACGCATAATAAATCTGGGCTTAAAGAGAATTACACAAAACCTTAACCTAGAACGAACACGGGATTTTAGCCAAACATAATCATGATGTCAAAACACTTATCTTTGATGAACATGCAAACCCGAGATGAGCCAGAAGCCTTGGAATGGTAGAAAATCGCCCTAAGCAGCCTCTTTTGCCTCTGAAAGTCGTGATATGCCGAATATGGTCAAAAAATTGTTTATATAGTCCAAACCCTAATTTTAGCCGACTTTAAGCATCTTCGCGTATCGCGAAGGTGCAACTAACTTCATATTCAGATTCGTCTCGTCGAGAAACACGAAATTCATATATAATGAGTCCCGTAATTCATTTTCTAGGCCAAGGTATGCCCAATTTACTAAAAGACACTTTCCTAGTAACCCATCTTGTTCAGTTTTCACTTCGGCTTCAAGTTTTCTCATCCAATCCTTTCCCGAATCCTTCTTAACCATCCATATATGTTTCCCCATGCTTCCATATTCTCGAGGTTTGCTTAATATTCATCTAGATGTCTCTGAATTAGCTCGTTTAAGCTCCTTAACTTCCAATGTCCTGAAAACACATAACAACGCTTGAAGTACCAATGTTCATTCATTTATTTAACTAAAATTAACTAATTAATATATATAATTAACTAACTTTTACCCAACCATCAGGGTTCGACCTGTGAAATAAAACAAGCTAAAAGACATCTGTTAATATTCATCTAGATGTCTCTGAATTAGCTCGTTTAAGCTCCTTAACTTCCAATGTCCTGAAAACACATAACAACGCTTGAAGTACCAATGTTCATTCATTTATTTAACTAAAATTAACTAATTAATATATATAATTAACTAACTTTTACCCAACCATCAGGGTTCGACCTGTGAAATAAAACAAGCTAAAAGACATCTGTTAATGTTACCAGACGTACTTCGTGTTTGAATGCCAGTAGATGGATCTCCAATGATATTCTCAGTCGGATGTCGCCGGTGGATCGGTAACTGAGGAATTTGCCCGACATGCTCGACTAGTGTTGCTTCAAGCTTGATGGATAAGCTCTCTATGGGATAAAAAACAGTTGACAGGAGCATTTGGTTGAGGATCACTGGCATCTTCTTGTTGATCAACCAAATGTTCTTGAGCAATGGGACCCTCCTACAGGTTCTCATAAAATGGCACAACAATGGCTGGAACTGAAGTTGAGTCGGTGTTGCCAGAAGCTTCATTCACAGCTTGTTCAACCTGAGCAACCTCTGTGTTAGTTTCCTCAGCTGCACCTTGATTTTCTTCTTCATAGGGAGGTGTAGGAATAGACTCAACTACACTTGGTTCTTCTGGAGGATTCTCGGCATGATCAGTCTGGTCGTTTTCCACATTGTCAGCCGATACATACGAATCGATATCTGAATCGAAGGCGTCTTCGACAGTGGGCATCTCAGTATTATCTGCAGAAGGCTGCACTTCATTAAACGCGGCTTGTTGATTAACCACGGCAGGTGCATTTAGAATAGGTGCAAGTGCAGCTACTTGAACGTCTTCCAGACCTCTCAATACGGCACGCATCAGTATTGACTGATCATCTTCAGATTGAGCTTGTGCAGTCACAATAGTGGGAACAGGAGAAACAGCCGGTGCTGTATACATTCCTCGAAATTGCTTGAACAGTCCTTCATAGTCAAACATCCAATTCGAACCGGTGTGTGCATCAGTAGGATTCAATTCTTGCCAATCAATGTTGAACGATTCTAAGATTACTCTGGTTTTCTTATTGTAGACCTGATAAGCACTTTTTTCAGCAGCATAGCCCACAAAATAGCACTCGTCCGCCTTTTCTGCGAACTTGGAAGTTGTAGGAGCACGGTGCAAGAACATCCAAACGTTCTGAAGAAATTGACCCTTGGCTTTGTCCCATAGAAGACTTCATAAGGAGTCTTGTTCACTCTCTTATTCAACAACACACGGTTCTGGGTAAAGCACGCAGCATTGATGGCTTCACCCCAGAAAAATAATGGAAGTTTTGAATATGATAGCATTGTTCTTGCGGCTTCAATTAATGCACGGTTCCGCCTTTCAGCCACCCTATTTTGTTCAGGAGTGTAAGGGGCACTGAATTGACGAAGGATCCCCTTGTTGTGACAAAACGCATTGACCACCTTGTTGCAGAATTTTGTTCCATTATCACTTCTGATACACTTGACTCTTTTATCGGTTTGATTCTCCACCAAGATGATGAACCTGAGTAGAAACTGAGCTGTCTCATCCTTGTGCCCTAGCAGAAAAGTCCAACTGAAACGCAAAAAATCATCAGTAATAACCAGACAATAGGCTTTTCAACCTATTGCCAAAGGTTGAATTGGACCAAAAAGATCCATATGTAACAGTTGGAGAGTGGAGTTTATGGAATTGACATTCTTGGGTCTGTGAGGAAGTTTGTGCTGTTTTCATTTAGAGCAAGGCAAACATTTATTAACAGAATGAAAGGATTTTACAGGCAAACCCTTAACATGGTCACCTTTAACTAACTTATTCAAGTTCTTAAAGTTGACATGACCTAATCGTCGATGCCATAAAGATGAGTCGTTCTCCGAGGCCTTGGACAACAAACAAGAAGCAGTGCGCATTGAATAATTGCTTCTCATGTCCAGAATATAAGCATCATTGTGCCTCGGAGTACGCATCAAAACCCACTCTTCTGCGACTTTAAAACCACGCTTGAGAATTAGACACTTATTTTCTGTAAAGAGAATTGAGAAATGTTTATCACAGATTTGGGACACACTGAGCAGATTGTGGTTGAGTTTTTCCACAAGATTGATTTCATCAAAGGTCAGGGTATCGTTTGAGACCTTTCCTTGTTTCGTTATTTCTCCTCCTACGTCACCAGCAAAGGAGACATGTCCGTCATCGAATGGTTTCACATCAAACAGCATGGCTCATCTCCTGTCATATGTCAGGTGTAGCCACTGTCCATGTACCAAATACTATTGACAGGCCTTCCAGGATGACCCTACACACATGAACAGCTAGTTAGTAGAGGGGTCCCGAGACCTAGTTGTCTCAGGAAGATTAAACAGAAAATCACCAAGTTTAATTTTATGATTCTTGAAAATATAATCTTTTGGTGAATCAGAATCTGAAGAGCAGTCCCTTGAGGAACATGAATTATGATTTCCTCGGTTTTGAAAAGGTTTTCTGGATTGCCTTCGTTTTGGTTTGGACTTAACAACAAAGTCCTCAGTGTGTTTCTTGTTGAAAACATTTGAAGGGCCCTTTGGCTTTCCAGCTTCCGAACCCTTTGCTAACCTTTTTCTTTCTCTTTGGGTTAGCCAAAATGGTTTCTTTGGCAGAGGAGTGAGTTTGGTGAGTCATTTTCTTAGGTTTGGGATCAACCTTAGGAAATGCTTGACCAAACGCACTGTTTAAATATTTTTGTTGCTTGTGCCAGTTCTTGCAATGTCTTGCAAGATGAGAAGGATTTCCACATACAAAGCAACACTTTCTTTGGTTGCATTTATAGACTTCTTTCTCACTGAAATATGTGTTATAAGGTGATGTAGTTGGGTTAGCATGTCTGTAATCTCTATCTGTCTAATAATTATGATCATTTGAACGTTGAGTAGCAAAATAATTTGAATGGCTAGGTTTCTGTTGAGAGTAATAATAGGCACTATCAAACTGATCATAATGTTGAGAACTGTTGTTGTAATTTGTATTTTGAGAAAGTGAAGTTTTCTTAGGTGGCACGTATTTACAAGATGTGCTTGGTTTTTCATTTTCAAAATTAGATTTCTGTTTTCTCAAATTCTCAATATGATGATCAGTCAATGAGCAACTAGGACTATTTTGTTCATCAACCTTGTCTTCGATTGTTTCATCGTAAACTGTTTCACACTCTGAATCAGATGAATGAACATTCATTTTCATTACAAATCATTTTTACAACTTTCATCACTTGAACTTTCACAAAATACAATATTTGATCAAGAATTTAGACTTCCTAACATCGATTCACACACTTTATTACAAACTGGATTGTTAATTGATTTAGTTAGATCCACACAAGATTCAAAACGTGGTTCTAACTCTCCCTTTTGCTTAAAACCCAAGTTAACCATCCCACAATCACCATTGTTTACATCACCTGCTTCACAAGATACATTGATGTTAGATTTATCGGATGGTAAGACTGGAGCTGGAGTTTGTGAGACAGGAGGAACAAATTTCACAGGTTTTGGTATTCTACCAACCCCATATGACATTTCTTCCTCAGGAGAGGTATTATAGCTAAAGTGGGGCAAACTGGTATAATTGTCATTCAAAGGTGGAGGTACAGCAGTATAGTCGTACCCCAGCCCCGCTTATAGCTTAGTACTTCTCTGGGCTTCAATAAGGTCATCCAACTTCTCGGATGATGTTTCAAATCTTTTGACTATCTTTTCTTGTTTCCTTTTATTAGAAGCATCAAGTTTCAAACTTTCAATTTCATCTTTTAATTCAGAAACTATGTTTTTATAGTATATTACTTCTTGTTCTTTTTGAAAAATTTTAAGTCTAAGATTTGCAACATCATCACGATGAGTTTCAATCTTTTCAACATAAATCTTGTCGGCTTTTACATACTCAGCATTTTACTCTCAAAGTTTTGAATTTTCTTTTAAGACTTCATTTTGATGGTGTCTATAATATGTAACCTTGTTAATACAAGCTTGAGAACATAGATTGTGATTTACCTCATCTACTGGTGATGCATCAGAAACTGTGTTTGAAGATGAAGATGCTTCATTGTTGGAAGTGAAATCCATGCCTGCCATGTTGAGAGGATTATTCAGCTCCTGAAATTGATCATCCCAATCCACAGTTGTTTGGACCTTTGTTTGAGAGACAAGGGCTCTAAAGTTTGAGCTTGAGTTGCCCTTGTGTGGATGACCTCCAATTCTTGGAGCTGAACTGCTTGGCTTATGCACCTCATGCTTCTTTCCAGCTGATTTGCTATTTTCTTCATTAGTCACTTCAGTCACACGAATGTCATTTGCTGGTTTGGGAGGATTGGTGCATTCTCTTGAAAAGTGATCCAACTCACCACAGTTGTAACACCAAAGATTCTCTTTATCAAAACCAATCCTTTTCCTGTCAGAGTCCTTGAAACTATCTTTTCCATACGTCTTCATGGAGTTTGTAGCTCTGTGTACTGCCATGGCCATTTGATACTTGATGTCCATCTTCTTGAGATCTTTATGGTTGATGTCTTTTAGATCTCCTTGTCAAATTGTGGTGGCAACAGATTTCCTTGCATTAACTCTTCATGGCTTGACAGGAATGCATGAACCAGTGATACATTTGAGTCATTCAACATTGGAAGTGCTTCACAGTGGCTGGAACTTTTACTTTGTTGAGTCTTTGAAGAAGAGGAAATCCCATGAGCTTTCAAGGCTTGTTCAACTACACTATCAACTGCCTTTTGAAACAAACTGGAACATATGACACAGACTGATTGCCAGTTAAGATGAATGCTGTCTCCTGTGGAGGCACAACTGAAGAGTACTTTGGAGTGTTCACGAGATACATGTTTTGCTGGGTTTTGCTTATGAAAGCAGTGGGCATAGATGATGCAATACTCATTCCAGCTTGATTTAGAGAACTCATATGGTTGTTCGTCCTCATTTGTTCATCCATCTCAAATGACTTGATAGTGGATATCAAATCAGTATTTGACATTGCATTCAAGTTGGTAGTTCTTTTGATTGTCACAGTATTGGTACTCCAGCTATACGGCAAAGAGTTTATCAACTTGTGGTTGATTTCAGAGTTCATGATGTTGACAGCTCTAATTCTCACTAACAACTTTTCAAATCACTTTATCAAGTCCCCCACACTTTCACCTTGACGGTAGTTAAACATGTTGAATTCTTCTTTCAACAGGGCCTTCTTATTTTCCCTAATCTTAGCATTTCCTTCAACATTTTCAACCAGTGCATCCCACAAACCCTTGGCACTTTTGTGTTCACGTAGAGTCTCAGTAATTTCATTGGAAAGGCAAACAGTTAGAGTATGGTATGCCTTCTTTGTAAGACCCCGAATCCCGAGAATCCAATAGTTGGTAATCATACAAAATACTTAACTCAAAAAAACAGTACATTTCATTAAAATAAACATCTCAGAGTATAATTCAACGGAAAACCATAATTAATAAAACAAGTTCCCGAAACCCGGGAATTATGCCCAAAACCAATTTAAATAAATGTTGAAACGAAAATGTTTATTATTATTGAAACATCCGACTAAGCATACCCTCCACCGTCCAAGTAGCTTCGTGCACGTCCAAGCGGTAATGCATCTATCTCCTAACCTGAAACTCACACTAATATGCACACAAAGTCAGCTTGAGCTGAGTGAGTTCATGTTTTTAATAAATAACATCAATAATAACAATCATAATAGTCATTCCAAAGGTTTTAAACTATAGAAGGGATACATCAGTTAGGCCATCATCTTCACTACATAATCATTCTTATATCTAGATATACACATAAATATATATATATATATATATAAACATCTTTATAAGTGCATCCCTATATATATAAATATATATAAATATATATATAACATCCAAGTAATAACATCAGGGTCGAGCAAACGTACAACCCAAACACGTAACATCTCATCAACGTATGCAAACACAAAGTAGGCATACCTAACATCCGTAGTCGATAACGACTACTAACATTGCCAAATATTGGCCATACAATAATACATACAAACATACTATAACATCCCAAGGCCTACCATATTCAAGCAAGCCTATATAAAATAGGTTAAACGTTTCATCAAGCAATATCGCTTAGGTGTGCATGCTAGTCCAAAACTTATAAATAGTTAAAAAGGGGCATCATGAACTCAGCTGACACGAGACACGGATTCACCACGAGCTAGAGAATCCCTAAGTAATCCCAAGACCCAAACAACTTCAGGTTTACATTCAAGCAATACTAATGACATCAAGATGACTCGTTTATCCTACGAGACGTTTTAACAAGGTTCGGGTCACCTAAAGCCTCGACCTCATCAAACTAAATCACAACAGCCCCCGAGGCCTCAAATTCACCAAAACGGCCTTTAGATACTCCCGGGAATAAAGAATTCCCAAATTACCCCCGGAAGCACTAGGTGATACCAATACGCGTGTTTAAGGGTCGTTTTGGCCATTAACATCCAAATCAGCCACGTGTGGACACAACATGATAAAATCACAGCCAACAAGTCCACACGACGCTACACGAGTCAAATGGGTCGGTAACTCGCAAGTACAACGCACCAACCATTCAATAAACACAATTGCGCGTTGTACCGACCCGTTTGAGTAACCGACAACCAATTCAGCCCCATAACTTATAAAAATAATTTTTCAACAGCCCGTACATCAAACCAAGTGTCCCTGAGCTGAATTGGTTGTTAATCACTTCAACCCTCGCGTTAAACGCGTCAAACTACAATTCTAGTCAACCGAACACAATCTTTCAAACGATAACTAGTTGACCAATCTAACGAACACCAATGAACATGGTTTTTAAGTATGATATACTAGACATACCTAGGAGGATATTTGTGCAAAAACCTCACTCAAAACAGTCCCGAAAATGCTCAATTGGATAGCCACCCGGTAAGCCTACAACACGCAATTTAACGATTAATACGCGTGATATAAGGGTCAATTAAGGTGTAAAAGACTTGGGGAATCGTAGTACTAACCTTTAATTGATGTTTTACGCTCACAACTTGGCTGGAAAATGGAAAATCACAGGGGGGGCCTGTTTGCTACGCCGATCGGACAAGGTGAAAGGGGGGGTTAGGGTTTTTTTTTGGTTTATGTTATAATATAAAAAGTTTCACCCTAGCCCCTCCAATTTGAAGTATTTGGCATTTTAGAAGAAAGGTTAAATGCTTTTACGTACCGGGATGACGAGAAGGCTTCCGAGAAATGTCGGTTAAGTCCCGAGAGATATACATACTTTACAAACTTTAAATCTTTAAACCTAACATTACGGGCGTTACAAGTCCACCCCCCTTACAATGGGATTCGTCCCCGAATCCCGATACGACAGGAACAACTACGGATAGAGTTTCATCATCTCGTCTTCGTACTCCCAAGTAGCCTCGGAACCTCTACGGTGCCTCCACTGCACCTTCACCTACCTAACCACTTTATTCCTCAAACGCCTTTCCTGACGGTCAATTATAGCAACCGATTCTTCGACGTAGTTCAATTTACTATCAAGCTCAATGTTATCAAGGGGCACATGGGCCTCCTCATATGCTAAGCCTTTCCTCAAATGGGACACGTGAAAAGTAGGATGAATCCCCGCGAGCTCCTCGGGCAATTCCAACCTATACGCTACCTCACCAACACGGGACAATATGCGGAACGGACCAATAAACCTCGGACTAAGCTTCCCCTATTACGAAAACGAATAATACCCTTCCAAGGAGAAACTTTTAACATAACCCGATACCCAGCCTCAAACACAATAGGCCTTTGCCTTGTATCCGCATAAGACTTTTGACGATCCTGAGCGGCCTTCATAAAAGCCTTAATCTTATCGAGATTCTCAGTCGTAGCCTCAACCACCTCCAAATTACCCAACTGTTTCTGACCAATGGAACCCCAACAGATCGGAGTCCTACACCTCCTACCATACAACATCTAAAACGGTGGCATCCCAATCGTGGCGTGATAACTGTTATTATAAGAGAACTCGACTAACGGTAAGTGACGATCCCAACTACCACCAAAATCGATAACACAAGCTCGCAACATATCCTCGAGAGTCTGGATGGTCCTCTCGGATTGACCATCCTTCTGTGGGTGATAAACGGTACTGATGAGAAGTTTGGTACCCATCTCCTCATTGAACTTCTTCCAAAACCTGGAGGTAAAACGCGTATCCCTATCCGAAACAATAGACACCGGCACCCCGTGCCTAGAAACCATCTCACGAATAAACACGTCAGCCAACTGCTCGGAATTAAAAGTTTCTCGGATCGGCAAGAAATGAACGCTCTTGGTTAGTCTATCAACGATTACCCAAATGGTGTCATAACTACCCCTAGGAGTACGAGGCAGTTTAGTCACAAAATCCATCATAAGATGCTTCCACTTCCACTCAGGTATTTCCAAGGGCTGAAGTTTCCCGAACGGCTTTTGATGCTCGGCCTTAACTTGCAGACACGTCAAACACTTACTCAAGTACTGAGCCACCTCAAACTTCATCGCAGGCCACCAATAATTCTTTTCAGGTCGTGGTACATCTTGGTCGTGCCCGGGTGAATGGAATAGCGCGACTTGTGTGCCTCATCCAAAATTTTACCTCTGAATCCCCATACCTCGATACCCATAAACGCCCATCCTTATACTTCACCCCATCATCGATGTCTTCCAACAATTTTTCTTAACCCCAAATACGCTCTGACATAATCCATGCCACCTGCAAAGCTTCGTTCTGAACGTTGGCTATCTGTTTCAAAAAAATATCGGGTTTAAGAATAAGCTGATAAGATTTTACACGAATGGGTTTCGGTCTCTCCTTCCGGCTCAACGCGTCGGCTACCACGTTAGCCTTACCGGGATGGTACATAATCTCCAGATCATAATACTTAATCAACTCTAACTATCGACGCTGTCGCATATTCAGTTCCTTTTGTTTGAAGAAATACCTTAAGCTCTTATGATCGGTATAGATAACGCAAGGAACGTCGTACAAATAATGCCTCCACAACTTAAGTGCAAACACAACCGCCGCCAGCTCCAAATCGTGAGTAGGATAATTCGCCTCATGAGGCTTCAACTACCGTGAGGCATAAGCGATGACTCGACCTCGCTGCATCAGAACACACCCATTCCCCTGGTAAGAGGCATCAGAATAAACCACTAAATCATCGGTGCCATCAGGTAAAGCTAGAATCGGGGCATGCATCAACCTGTTCTTCAACTCGAGGAAAGCCTCCTCCTGCTCAGAACCCCAAACAAACTTAACACTCTTCTAGGTCAACCTGGTCAATGACGAAACGATTTTTGAAAAATCGGGAATGAAGCGGCGATAATACCCCGCTAAGCCCAGAAAACTACGAATTTTGGACGGAGTCTTAGGAGATTCCCATTCGTTTACGGCTTCCACCTTTGCAGGGTCAACCAAAATACCACTCGGGTTAATAACATGACCCAAGAACTGAACCTCGCGTAACCAAACGGAACACTTAGAAATTTCGCATACAACTTGTTCTTTCGCAGAGCTTCCAAAACTTCCATGAGATGACCGGCGTGATCGGATTCGCTTTTGGAATACACAAGAATGTCGTCGATGAACACAATAACTGAACGATCGAGCATCGGCCTACACACCCGGTTCATAAGATCCATGAACGCAGCCGATGCGTTGGTCAAACCGAAAGACATCACGAGAAATTCATAATGCTCATAACGAGTGCGGAAGGCAGTCTTAGGAATATCCTCCTCCCGAATTTTCAACTGATGATACCCGGGCCTAAGGTCGATCTTCGATAACCAGCTAGCTCCTTGGAGCTGATCAAATAAGTCGTCGATCCTTGGGAAAGGGTACCGATTCTTAACAGTGAGTTTATTCAATTCACGGTAGTCGATGCACATCCGCATGCTACCGTCCTTCTACTTAACGAACAGGACCGGGGCACCCCAAGGTGAGATGCTTGGTCGAATGAAGCCCTTGTCGAGCAAGTCTTCCAACTGAGCCATAAGTTCTTTCATTTCATTCGGTGCTAGACGGTAAGGGGCTCGAGCAACGGGTTTTGTTCCCGGCACAAGGTCTATCTGGAACTCGACCTCGCGGTCCGGCAACACATCTGATAAATCATCTGGAAATACATCCGGGATCCCGAACAATAGGAACATCACCGACGTTAGCCACCTCGGTTTTCATATTTATAGCATACGCCAGATACGCCCCGCAACCCCGCTGCATCAACCTTCCCGCCTTAAGCATAGATATGAAATGTGGCGTCGCACCATTCCGGTCACCGAAGAACGTAATTTGGATCCCATCCGAGGCCCTCAGACGAACAAGTTTCTGACCATAAATGATCTGAGCATCAACACTCGCGAGCCAATCCATCCCGAGCACCACATCGAAACAACCAAGCAGCATCAAATACAACCGCACCAGAAATCTATACCCAGACAACTCGATGGAACAACCCTGAATAGCCCTAGACACGGAAACGGATTTTCCTACGGCGACCTCAACCTCGAACACATCGACTACGCGCTCTGGTGATTTATTCAACGAGGAACAGAAAGCAGTAGACACAAAACTTCTACTGGCGCCCGAATCAAATAAGACTGACGCCTGTAATTCATCAAGTAAAAAGGTACCTGGGATAATATTATACTACTGCTTAGCTACATGATCATCACATACGATTCCAAAGGAATAAGAAATTATAATGGTGGAATAAAAGCTAAATAAGGAAAAGTACTTGAAACAACATTCGCATCATCCTTCGCCTCCCTCTTGGAGATGTTGAAGGCCCTCGCCCTGGCCTTCGGCTTCTCTTCCATCTTCCCCCTCGAGAAAGTCCCCTGACCGGACCCCCCCCCCCCCCCGCCTTACTGGTAGGACAGTTTGATGCCAAGTGACCGGAACCCTTACAACGGAAACAAGTCAACGTCGGACACTCGAAATAGGGGTGTCCAACCTTATCACAACGAAAGCAGGAGCCAGACCCACTCTTACATTCCCCCTTGTGCGGTTTCCCGCACTTCTTGCAATTACCCAACGCTGCATCCCTTTTAAAATCCGAATTCTCAGTCTTTACCCTCTTCTCAGCTGAATTAAAGTTGTTTCCCCCTAGTCGTTTACCGTACGAATTTGAGTTCCAAGTCTTTCTAGTCTCGGTCAGCGGCGACTTCTCCCTCTGATCATACAATGTACCTGCTAGGGTAACCACCGGGTGAAAAGAGTTCATGTCGGTGGTCACCACACCCCTACGAATATCCACCGAAAGGCCCTTCACATACTTCTTAATCCTCTTTGCCTCAGGAGTAACCAGATCGGGATTGCGAGCCATCTTATTAAACTTTGTGGTATATTCCCAATGCGTCATACTGCCCGCCTCCAAGATCAAGAATTCATGTTCAAATCTTATCCAGTTCATGCGGAGGACAAAACTGATCAAGAACCAACTTCATCAACTTATCCCACGTCATCCTCCTAATCGAACGATCACCCATAGCCTGCGCTAGATTATCCCACCAACACAATGCCTTGGAACGAAATGAGGCAGTAGCATAAGTCACCATGTCCTCCCCCTTGTACTTACTAACTCTCAGAACGGCCTCCATCTCCCTCACCCACTGATGTGCTGCCAACGCATCTTTAGTACCATCGAAAGAAGGAGGATCACATTTCTAAAAGTCACCGTACGAACAACCCCTGGTAGACACACTAATAGTCCGCACATCATCTTCATCCCCACTCGGCACATACACCTCCTCTTCCTTTTCGACCTGCACCTCCTTACTCTTCCTTCCCTTATCCGAACTCTTACCAACCAATGACTCCTCCATGGCCCTAACGGCCTCAGCAACGATCTCGGGAATGGTGCTATGAAGCACCTGGTAAACCTCATTCGCGATTGTCGCCCGCATAGCAGGATCTAAGGCGGGGTTATCCCCCTCCTCATGAATCGGGGGCTTCCTGCTGGGAAGTAGGAATCTCATTCTCGGTTTCGGCACGTGGCTTACGACCACGACCACGTACACTAGGACGGCCTCTCTTAGCTACTCAAGTATTAACCATGACTTATCCCTACAAAGACAAAATTTTAACACGATCAAGTACAAGTGGCATTTAGAACATGTAAGGTAAGGGTAAACTGCTAATGATGTTGATCAAGTGTAATTAGTCATTTACTTTACCCGCCCGTCCTAATCACCCCCTGCCCCTAACCACATTAGCCTTCTATCTAACACTTAAACAGTTAATCACATACTAGAAACTTTTAAATTCAAAGGAATGACTAAATAATTTAAAGTTACCTCTTGGCATGCAGCTACTCGCGGTGAGCATACTAGTCTCTTTTCTTACAGTTCGAGTCCAAGCATTCTGGGATGCTCAGATCCCTCGAACCATGGCTCTGATACCAACTTG
Organism: Bidens hawaiensis; assembly: GCF_021521415.1. Taxonomy (NCBI): domain Eukaryota; kingdom Viridiplantae; phylum Streptophyta; class Magnoliopsida; order Asterales; family Asteraceae; genus Bidens; species Bidens hawaiensis. The sequence continues at coordinate 115,055 of NW_027495866.1, forward strand.
TAAGACCCCTAATCCCGGGAATCCTACAGTTGGTAATCATACAAAATACTTAACTCAAGAAAACAGTTCATTTCATTAAAATAAACATCTCAGAGTATAATTCAGCGGAAAACCATAATTAATAAAACAAGTTCCCGAAACCCGGGAATTATGCCCAAAACCAATTTAAACGTATTTAAATAAATGTTGAAACGAAAATGTTTATTATTATTGAAACATCCGACTAAGCATACCCTCCACCGTCCAAGTAGCTTCGTGCACGTCCAAGCGGTAATGCATCTATCTCCTAACCTGAAACTCACACTAATATGCACACAAAGTCAGCTTGAGCTGAGTGAGTTCATGTTTTTAATAAATAACATCAATAATAACAATCATAATAGTCATTCCAAAGGTTTTAAACTATAGAAGGGATACATCAGTTAGGCCATCATCTTCACTACATAATCATTCTTATATCTAGATATACACATAAATATATATATATATAAACATCTTTATAAGTGCATCCCTATATATATAAATATATATATATATGTATATATATATATAACATCCAAGTAATAACATCAGGGTCGAGCAAACGTACAACCCAAACACGTAACATCTCATCAACGTATGCAAACACAAAGTAGGCATACCTAACATCCGTAGTCGATAACGACTACTAACATCGCCAAATATTGGCCATACAATAATACATACAAACATACTATAACATCCCAAGGCCTACCATATACAAGCAAGCCTATATAAAATAGGTTAAACGTTTCATCAAGCAAAATCGCTTAGGTGTGCATGCTAGCCCAAAACTTATAAAGAGTTAAAAAGGGGCATCATGAACTCAGCTGACACGAGACACGGATTCACCACGAGCTAGAGAATCCCTAAGTAATCCCAAGACTCAAACACCTACCGGTTTACATTCAATAAATACTAATGACATCAACATGACTCGTTTATCCTACGAGACGTTCTAACGGGGTTCGAGTCACCTAAAGCCTCGACCTCATCAAACTAAATCACAACAGCCCCCGAGGCCTCACATTCACCAAAACGGCCCTTAGATACTCCCAGGAATAAAGAATTCCCAAATTACCCCCAGAAGCACTAGGTGATACCAATACGCGCGTTTAAGAGTCGTTTAGGCCATTAACATCCAACTCAGCCACGTGTGGACCCAACATGATAAAATCACAGCCAACAAGTCCACACGACGCTACAAGAGTCAAATGGGTCGGTAACTCGCAAGTACAACGCACCAACCATTCAATAAACGCAATTGCGCGTTGTACCGACCCGTTTGAGTAACCGACAACCAATTCAGCCCCATAACTTATAAAAATAATTTTTCAACAGCCCATACATCAAACCAAGTGTCCCCGAGCTGAATTGGTCGTTAATCACTTCAACCCTCGCGTTAAACGCCTCAAACTACAATTCTAGTCAACCGAACACAATCTTTCAAACGATAACTAGTTGACCAATCTAACGAACACCAATGAACATGGTTTTTAAGTATGATATACTAGACATACCTAGGAGGATTTTGGTGTAAAAAGCTCACTCAAAACAGTCCCGGAAATGCTCAATTGGACAGCCACCCGGTAAGCCTACAACACGCAATTTAGCGATTAATACGCGTGATATAAGGGTCAATTAAGGTGTAAAAGACTTGGGGAATCGTAGTACTAACCTTTAATTGATGTTTTACGCTCACGACTTGGCTGGAAAAAGGAAAATCGCAGGGGGGGGGGCTGTTTGCTGCGCCGATCGGACAAGGTGAAAGGGGGGGTTAGGGTTTTTTTTTTGTTTGTGTTATAATATAAAAAGTTTCACCCTAGCCCCTCCAATTTGAACTATTTGGCATTTTGGAAGAAAGGTTAAATGCTTTTACGTACCGGGGTGACGAGAAGGCTTCCGAGAAATGTCGGTTAAGTCCCGAGAGATATACATATTTGCAATGACTATCATGGGAACATAAGGACCTATCTCAAAACATCTCATCAACTCCAGTCAACGAAATAAAGTTCATAAACCTCCACTTAACGTCAGCAAATTTGTCATCTAAGGTCATAAATTTTGGAGGTTTTGTATTGGTTCCCACTTGATTCTCAAGTAACAAGTACCCCTTCAACAACTCAGAATCAGTACTAGCCATGATTACAACAGTTTCAAACACTAAAAGTCCTTAAATAGTTGCAATTTCACAAGACAGAACAACAAATTCGCACAGTATGCGAAGCGAAACAGAAATGCAAAGCGAAACTGATTGGTGCGAAGCGAAACTGTTCCAAGCGAAGCGAAACTGTTCAAAGCGAAGCGAAATGGTTTGATGCGATGCGAAACAGTCTCAAGCGAAGCGAAACTTTTCAAGGCTTGCAGAAACAATCTTTTTCGGGATCTGTTCACCTAACTTGTCAGTTCTTGTCTAGGGTCAGTACAACCTTCACGTACATGCGATGCGAAAACCTTTTAACACTTCATTTTTAACAAATTACAAACCCAAATCTTTTAGATCTAAACTTTTATACTTGTGATTTCTACCAAGAACACTTTCTAAGTCATGTTTATGAACTGGAACTCGATTGTTTTTGTATTTTGTAGTTTTTTCTTTGCAAGAACCTTTCTTTTCTTTTTCTCAAGATCAAAACCCAAGGTTGTGATCCAAAAACCTTAACTAGTGAGCCGAAGCTCTGATATCAATTGTAGGTCCCAAAACGGGTGGATCTAACAACGTGTCTTGGATCAACAAACTCGGTGCTAGCGGAATATCACACCAAGCTACCTTTGGTCTCGGATCTTGAGTGTTTATGTTCGGTTTTAGAGAAGTGAGAGAGAGAACAAGAGGATGTAAAGTTAACAATTTGACAAAAGGCTTCTTACTTCTCATGGAATACTTCCTATAGGAAAGCATGCATGAGAAGTGTTTATATTCACTAATGCCCAATGGGCTTCTTTACAATTGATCAAAGCCCAATAACATACAAAAGACTATGATAAGCCCAAACGTACGTACATACATATATTTCAATACAAAAGACTTAGAAATACAAAACGGGACCTAACACTAAATTCACTCGATAATTCTGTTCCCTTCAAACTGTTTCGTTATGAGAGAGAATCAGTTTTGTATATTCTAAACCTTAACCTCATTTTCCACTTTGTTTGATTCATAAAATTTTCCCCCTATTGTCTTGAACTTCTTATAGTGTCTATATATATATGATATCTCGATCAATAATATTAATTTCTAACAAATGTGACATACACCCAAAACAACGTTCAGCAAGCTTAATTATTTGCATACATTTTATTATAGTTGAACGTGATTAAATGCTTAGTCAACCTAATGGCTCCGCATCTAATGTCAACTTTCTGCCTTTTCTAGTCAGCGGTGGCTAGCCAAAAGTCCATATCATTGGTGTCACTTTGAATTACTTGATTCAAGTCACTCTCATCTATAATTCTCACAGAAAGGAGAGGCTAGTTTTAGCATTAACTTACGCATCAAAAAGGCTGCTGGTTGAACTTCTCATTTGATGTTAACATGATTTATGAGATATCTACTATATATCTAGAAATTCCATATGTGATATGTTGTAAAATAGGCTATGAAATTTTACCAACATTTATTAGCGCATATAACAAAGAAAAACTCACAAGGAAAATAATATAAATAATTTGTTATTGGCAGCAGAATATCGAAAGTAAACTAGGGTTTTGATGTACAATAGATTGAACGACGCATATAATAGATAATGTAAACGAAATTTTATTAAGTGAATGGATCAAAAGATCTTGGTACACCGCATCATTCATCTAACTAATGTATATACGTATTGAAAGGGCTGCTATGGAGCGGTTGGAAAAGCTGTCGTGCCCTTTGACGCCAAAACAGGCTATGGAGCGGTTGGAAAAACTGTCGTGTCCTTTGGCGCCAAAACCATTTTAGACGACCATGTTGCAGCCAAACATAATAATCAGCCCAAGCTTAGTAGTTCTAATAATAATACAAATATTGTCTTAAGTATGATACAATACATAATAATAATAATAATAATAATAATAATAATAATAATAATAATAATAATAATAATAATAATAATTTAGTTAATATCTTCAGCATAATTAGCTCTAGCAAAGATAATGACTAAATACACTTCTCAAAGTAATCACTATCTTCCTCTACATGTAGCAGTATATCCACCACTTGGCTCATTGATGGTCTTGCATCTTTATCTTCCTCTGAACACCGTAATGCCACCTTAATCAGAATTTCCATTTTTCTCGTGTCATACTTTCCGTCAACCGTAACATCTACAACTTCTTTAATCCAATCATCCTTTCCACCGGCTGCTATCATTTTTTCTTTCACCCATCTATCTAGCCGGCCCTTCGACTCCGCACTTTGAACATGCTGGGCTCCTACCTGTTATCATCTCTAACATCACAACCCCATAACTATATACATCAACTTTTGAGGTTATAGGATGATTAACAAACAACCACTCTGGAGCCATGTAACCTCTTGTCCCCCTTGCTCTAGTGAATACCGAATTAAGTGTTACATCTCTGTCCAATAACTTAGACACCCCAAAATCCGCAACCTTTGGGTTCCAATTGCTATCTAGCAATATATTGTGAGGCTTAACATCACGATGCAAAACCCATTCCAAGCATTCTTCATGTAGATAAGCTAGCCCTTTCACAGTACCCAGTGCAATGTCAAACCTCTTATCCCAATCTAGCTTACTAGAATGCAAGTTTTGAGCCAATGAACCGTTTTCCATATGCTCGTAAACCAACAATTTGTGTTTTGTCTCAGCACAATACCCCCACATGTCTATCAAATTCATGTGGTTAAGCCTCCCAAGGGTACTTATCTCAGCTAGAAGTTCAGCTTCACCTTGGTTGTTACCGAATTCCTTAAGAAGTTTGACCGCTCCAACTTGATTGTTTGAAAATTGTCCCTTGTAGACAATTCCACCACCTCCTCTCCCTATCTCTTTGCTGAAGTTATTAGTGGCTTTTTTCAGTTCTGCATAGCTAAATCTCTGAAATCCTGTAGCAGCTTGGAGGTAACCTTGTCTTGTCTTCGATGGACTTCGGATGCGATAGAAGAAGTAAAGAATGCAAATAGTCTCCAGTGCACCAAATACATATGTAAATATCATCAGGAACTTAACTGACTCATTTCTTGGGTTCTTTTCATATGCTCTATCAATTTGAATTGTTGGTGATTTCTGGCTGCATATTAAGCTGTCTCCCTGAACAATGTTTTTGCTCTTGGACAATAGGGAAATACATTTGGGCACCTTTAGATACATGGAACCGTTTGAACTCACGGTTCTAAACCCGTTTATCAATTTAAATTTGACGTAACAAGAGTAATAGCCGTCGGTCTCGAAGTTGTATTGGAACCCTTTGCAGTTGCAGACGCTTAAACACGCTTGCTTACATTCATCTAATGTTGTATTGCGCACAAATTTAGCTTCGTAACCGTAGAAATCATAGTGCGGAAAATGTAGGAAATCATCCTCACCATTTCCACATAATGTTGTATTGAATTCCGGTTTACAACCGTATGACCAATCTGTGCGATTGATCATCTTGTGATTGGGTATGCAGGAACATTTCCTATCCTGATTAGGACCAATAGAACACGTACTATTTTCTCCACATATTCCATGAACTCTACAAGTGTCAGAAATAGCTTGCCAAGTCACTTTCCAAATTCCTTTGCTCTCATCTAGACTATATGCTCTGAAGTTACCATCAACATCTATAGTCAATCTTCTCACTGAATGATTTTCAGAATCTGATGTATTGAAGAACAGACTATCACTTGATACGAAATGACCCGACAAATCCAAGATGGCGGTCCTTCGGCTCGCCCAGGTGCTCCTTCCAGCTACCCATGCTGTTATCTTAGGATCTGGCCAATAAGTGCCTGCTACACTAGGACCATTATAGGCAAGTCTAATGACATTATCACTATCAAAATAGAGCTTGTAGAACCCTGAAGAGTAATTTGTTAAACTTCTTGAAGATACAAGTGGTGTATCTTTTGTGAGCTTTTGAAGGGGAAGAAGGGTGTCGGTTGGGGAGCCGAAGCTTTCCCAAACGGTTTGGTTATCTTGATTTTGAAGATAAAGGTTGCCAGTATTGTTCATAATTAGTTGGGCAGGTTTTGTGGAGTCTATAATATTTGTGGACCATATAGGCAACTGTTGAGCTGCGTCTCTTAAAACCAGATTTCCAGTTTTTAACAAGGAAAGCTTTGATAGCTTTCCGTTAACCGGTACATCTCGGTTAGCCATCCAAATGATGGTGTGACTGTTGTCTGAGAGAGGTTTAGTAAACCATACTGCGAAGCAATATGCATTGTCGCCAACGCTGTAAAACCCGGAGGTGAAAAGGCCATTGGGTGAGATTAATAAGTCATCTTTGTTCTCCACCGAGATAGATGAACCTGGTTTAAGGACTGAGGGTAGTGAAAGAGAAAAAGAAAGCAAAGGTGTTTTAGATAGTAATAATAATAATAATAATAATAATAATAATAATAATAATAATAATAATAATAATAATAATAATAATAATAATAATAATAATAAACCAGCCATTTGGAAAAGAACTAGAGAGAGCATTGAGGTCGAGTATATATGTGATATGCCAAGTCTGGAAGCTATATATAGTCTTCAAGATTTGTAATTACAGCATACATGTAGTATATGGTCCATGGTCAGATCTGAATAATTAAGTGCCATGGATCTTAGGTAGACTTTTTTCAGGGGGGACAAACAACATTTCAATTGGGTACATGACATAATATTGCAATTTTTATATTTTATCAAATATTATATTTATGTCAACAAAGTGGCGGCTTTAAAAAGAACTTATTATTATTCCATTTGACTTTCTAGATAAAGTCTAGCCATCATTTGCATCAATCAACTAGGTTGGGATATATTCAGTAACTGAAAAGGAAATCCTCAAAAAAAGATGGAAAATTTTGGACTACAAAGAGGAGTGTATTACTCCTTAAAAACGATAAGCGAAGTGGGTTACCTACGATAATAATCGGTGTTGTTCGCTCAAAATTTTGGTCGTGGTAATTTAAATAGAACAAGTAATAGTACAATACCAATATGTCATCTGCGGAGGCTGTTTATAATCAGTACCCACATATCCTCTTCGATCAAGACTTTTAATCGCTACGGACATATATAGTCATCCACGATCCTTGGGCAAATTTAGAAGTATGAAGGAATCTTTAAATTGTATTTAACAGATAATTGTAGGGGACCCAAGCATCTATTATCACTAAATTTAAGTCGGTAGTTGACATAATAATGCAAATACTAACCAATATTTTTTTATTGGATCATTATTGACTTATTGAATTATTCCACAATGTGACAATGACAATGTCACAAATTAATAATTTAGTTTACATTTTCAAGAAAAAATAATACAATTTTATATAAAACAATAATTTTAATTATAAAATCTTATGTTAATTTTGTTTTTTAGTTGTAAATTTTAGCTTAAGATACCAGACCAATTGAATTTATTACATAAAATCTATTTAAAGAATATAAATAGATTAAATGGGTCAATCTGCGAACCTGTATGTTTAACCAGAACAACTCCCGTTTAGCTAAACATACTCACTGGTTTAACCTGAAACTAATCAGAACTCGTTCATATCAAACCCAAACCCAATTTCATGTTAGGTTTGCGTTGTGTTGCATGGTTGGGTTGTGTTACAAATTCTGGAACGGAAAGCGGAATTTTGGAGCGGAGTCTTTGGAAGGTTTATGATTTGAAAAGAAATTTTGAGAAAGAGGAATACGAAATAGAATGGAGGGAATTTTTAGAAAATGAGGGAAATTTATGAGTTTTTGGGAATTATTAAATTGAGAGGGAAGCCGATAACCAACAAAATAAATGAAATAAAGGTTAATTTAGTTTTTGATAATTAAAATACGTTATGTATTTAAATTACGAAAGTTAAAACTCACATAAGCCATGATGGTTTATATATGTGTGTTTGTAGGGTGCTTCGTGTCTTAAGAAACATCATCGTTATTCATAGAGCATGGCCGGTCATAATTCGTTGTATCATGTCATCAAAGGTTGTTTACCTAGTTTATTTTACATGTTGGTTGATATCATCTAGAACTCCTAGATAACAATTCTGACACCTTAGACGAATCCCACATCGATAGTGGACATGGGAGATTCTTAGTTAATAAGTATATGTCCCATCTCTTAAATCACTAATGCGTTTTGAGCTTAATACTAATGGACGTGTAGGTCCCGTGGTGGGTGGATCTAACAACGTTCTTGGATCAACCTAACTTAGTGTTAGCGGAAATCACACTAAGCAACCTAAGAGGTCTTGGATCTTGAAATTTTTTTTCGGGTTTTAGAGAGAGAGGAGTATGAGAAGTTAGAGAATTTGGCAAAACATTCTTCTTTCTCATGCCATGCTCCCTATTTATAGAGGAGCATGCATGAGAAAAATGTCATTGTCAATACCCAATAAGCTTATTTACAAGTTTTTTTCTTGAGCCTATACATACAAAACAAGCAACTAAAGCCTAAGAGATACAAAATCAATACAAAAGATTTAACACTAAAAAGGGACCTAACAGGACGAGATATATTACTTATATAATTTTATCACAATTTCTACATAAAAACAGTTATTATAGAAATAGCTAAATATATATTATATAAGAATCTAATAATTAAATCTTCATCACAACTATAGCAACTATAGTTTTTAAGGCAAACGTGCAACAAGCTACGCCGCCACCTCTTTTTGATTCGGGCCCACTCGAGCTTGATATGTGAAGCTTGGGCTTGATCTTGTTTATTAAATGAACATCAATAAAAGCTTGAGCTTGTTTAAGCTAGCTCCGCTCATTTCTAGTTCGTATCGAGTTCCCTAGTAGATCATGAGCAATTTGGATTTGGCTCGTTTACAACTATAATAATTTAAGTTAAACTTATACAAAAATATATAAAATATTTTTTTTATTTTTTGTCATCTCTTTCTTTCCCTCCAAAATAAATAAATTCCCCCATCGACATCCCAAATACCAAAGTACCACTTTTTCCCTCCAAAATAGTTTAGTGAATCCCAGCTATGAATTGAACCTCCATTTCCGTCTCATTCGATGAACCATACCAACATCATACACGGATGCTACGTCTTTGCGTCTAGTCTGTTAATTTTGATTTTGTTTATCTTTCCGGCAACTATAGTCTTCTTTAATTGTGATTTAGCTTATTTGCCCCTTCATTTCAACTGGATAAGCTTCTTGATTTTAGCTTGCCCCAGCCCTTACAACTTAATATATTAAAACAACCAATTGTAAGATATGATGATTTTGACCTTTAATTAACATTTTCAAATTCTATAAAGACACGGAATTAGGACAGAAAGGAAAAAAGAAAACCAGTTTGCTAAACAATAGTCTTACATAGCTAAGTAAAAACAAAATAACATAACAACGTTGCTAAGAAGATCATTTCGAATAGCCTTCGTTAATTTTGATATAGTTCAAATTGTTTAGGCGAGACCCCAAAGCTTTGTTTAATTTTGGATAAAACACATGAAAAGGATAAGGTTCACGCATCATATGGTTGCCTGAGCATATTTTAAAATAACAAATAGAAACAATTTTTATATTTACCATTGTTAAACATAGAATCATAACTAGCAACTCATGTAAGTTTATACTATTTTTTGTGCCTGTTTCTTTTACTGTAGCCTTATGTTAATAATATAATATCAAATAGTTGCTCTTGTAAAATAAATGATTATTCAGCAATTATGTGACAGGCTGTGAACATGTGGGCAACAAGGGACTTCTCAGGTGATTAAAAGTGCATTTATGTGAATTCACTTGTGAATATGTTCTCAAATTATAAACAATAATTTGCATCTTAGCTTCTATACAAAAATAAAGAACAACAACAATTTGTTGATGGTCATTTTACGTTCTATATTGTTTGTATGTTATATTTTGATGGTATATGTTTACACAAATGCATGCATATCTGATTTTAAAGTCTATTTAATTTTTTTTTTCAAGTTAATAAAAACTTGAATACGAGTATTTATGTATGCTGTCCTGCCTCTTCACAACTTGATTTCTTACAAACTTTCTGTCATTTTTTTTCTATGAAAAATTACATTATTTATAGACAACTTCTATTTGTTTTCATAATCAGATTTGATTACAATACTACAAAGGACAGATTTGTGGCCACTAGATCTGGAACTTCAAGTACATATTTTAGAAGTCATCTACCCTGCATTATGTGAACCAAGCATTGTTGTAAAACTCCCTAGTAGGCGGCCGAGTACTCCCCGATTACTCCCCGCCTAGATCGAGTACTCCCCGCCTCGGCCGAGTACTCCGTAGGTATTTTCCGAGTAATCCCCGACTACTCCCGAGTACTCGCAACTCCCCAGTCGACCGTCTAGGACCGCCTAACGACTTTTACAAACTTGGAACCAAGTGAGTAGGAAGAATACCAACTCATCTGTTATTGCCAGTTATGAGGTGGAAACTTCAACATATTACTTGACAATAATTAGTCGAACGAATGGGTAAATTCAACGTATGACATTTTATAAATTAAAAAATGTTAGCTATGAAAATAAGTCGAACGAATCAAAGATATCCGAGTAATGAATTTAAATGTTATTTGACAGTAATTAGTTTCTGGTGATCAAATTGAAATCAAATGGATCACCAACAAAAGTATATTTCTTTTGGCATTTGCCACTGTAATGAAATCTCAACTTTTGTTGAAGGGTGCAACATGAGTTGCTGATCTAGTGGGAGAACGAACAGAAAAAGGTTATGAATCATGAGCCTTGTTGACTTGTTAAAGAAACGAGTAAGTACACGCTATTTGAATCAAATAGATTCATTGTGTGCCACTGTGTGTTTATTTTTGACTTTATGCATAATTGTTTACATTTATCCTACCTTAGACTTGAATAAATAAAAATGAAGACTCGTACAATGAATTACATGCTTTAACCCAAATGTTATAATGTATAAGTAAAAGGACACAAGAACATGAATATATGATGACATGGAAGGAAAGTTGTAAGTTTGAATTTTGATGTTACATGTTTCTTTTGTTGACACTACTAGTTTTTATCATGGGTGTTAGGTTATTTTTTCAGGTTTTGGGTTAATTGGCTCTTTTAGAAACATTAATTTCTCCTATTTTTTATCGATTGCAGTGTCATTGCCTCATAGTTTCACGGGATTGCCCCAAATAAGACCATAAACAGATAACATGGGGTTGTATAGTTTCATTTGTTAATGATATTTGACAAATTGAAAAACATAATTTTATAAACTTGAGCAGTATTATTGAGACATAGGTCATGTTGCAATATTCTTTCTCTAAGGTTATTGCTTAGCAGATCCAAACGCTAACTAAAGATCAAGGATTTGACAACAATTTTACAATAATGTCACAGACAAGCATCATGTTTCTCTGTGGGCCTCATGATTTCATCCAATTCAGTGGCTTCATTTGTACGCCGCAGGTCTACACGCTGAAATGTCATACTGTAGGTCAGCACACTGCAGCTTCTTCGTCTGTGGCTGCTTTTATTAACCGATAACACAAAAACAGACCGTGCAATTTTTAACATTCACCCATAGCATGATTTCAGGTATATAAAATTGTTTTGACAATATTTTCTTTGTATTTTTTGGACAATATTTTGCAAAAACAAATGAAGAAATACAAACCTATAAACGTTGGTAGATCTTGTTCTGGTTGTAATGAACAAAGAGAACAAGTATATTGTCTACTTTTTGGTAGAGGCGTTACAAATACAAAGGTTGAGAAAAAGCATTGCCAATGCGTAAAGACTAAAGAGATTGAAGAGGAGCATGAAAAAATAAAGTCAGTATTTGAAAAGACACTGACTGTCAGTGACTAAACTTGAAAGCTATGATGTGGAAGGTTATGAGTTGATTTTTTTATTTTTTTTTTGGTTATTGTAATTGACACTATGTTGACAATATTGTTATTTGAGTTTGGACAAATATGCTGAAGTACGCCATTTGACTATTAATGATATTTCTTTTATTATTGTTTTGGGGAAATTCAGAGTGAATGCATATTAATTAACATCAATTGAGTTTATATTAGTTTCATTTGGGTGTAAAAAAGATTGCATTTGTTGCAACTGAAATTCGTAAAAAGGTTGCATTTTTCTAATTAAAATGATGACAAAGGTTGCATTGAGTCAAGAAAAAGGTTGCATTTTTGTAACTAAAATATGATAAAAGTTGCAATTGAGTATTGAAAAAGTTGCATTTCAAGGTAACAAAAGTTGCATTAGAATGTAAAAAGGTTGCATTTAAAAAGGTTGCACTTGGATGGTAAAGGCAACACATTCAAAAAATGTTGCGTTAGGCCTAGAAAAGCTTACATTATGTCTAATGCAACTTCTTCTAATGCAACCTTGCATTAGGCCTAAAGCAACCCTTTTAAGACATAATGCAACATTTTACTTAGGTTGCATTAGCTTAATTTTCTTGTAGTATTTCCATATTCTTTAGTTTCATTAGCAACCAAATTATCAAACTTCTTCAAAGTAATCCAATATTTATCCAATGCGGCATTTGCAGTATTTGAATGTTCACCAATTTTGCCAATCAAGCTCTTGAAATCTTCCTTATGCTTTCCTTTAATTGACAGTATTCCCAATTTAGCCTTACATGTTTCATGGCATATTCAAGGTATTTAATTGTAATATTCAAACTCTACAGAATTTCTTAGATGAATAATATCAATGTAAACAAGTGATCCTTACAGGTGACATGAGATAGACTTACAGCCAATTCATCGGTCGTCGAAGCTACTTGTCTAACCACTTTTACACCATTGTTCTTCGTTGGATCTTCTGTTTCGAGGGTACCATATACTTGCTTTGTAGAATTACATTTCTATAGTCAGAATAGCATTAAAGTATAGTGGTTTGGTTACATTGGCAACTAGTAGTTCTACCACATTAGCATTTAATGCAAATCCACTTGAACTTACAATCTTCTTCACCCCATTATTACTCATCATTTTCTTGTTAATCCAAACTCATTCCAGTAGCCCATAAAAGAACTTTAATTTGCAAATAAAAAAAAGTTTTCATTGTTATGTGGCTCCAATTTTAAAAGCATATTAAGAGCTACACTGCATGTAACTTGGTTTTCACAACTATTAGTACTATTCAAATATGCGCTATTTTTTTAGAATTTGATATTGAACCCCAGTTCTTATCATTACAAACAACCTGAGTAGGGTTTGAATGACATGATTTCAGAACTTCGAACCTTCTTCATTTGGACTTCCATTTATGCCAACTAAACACTTCACCCCTTCCTATTGCATTTAATTCAAATTCTTCCACAACACCTAAACCCTTAAATTTCTCATCCTTAGTTGTTTCTTCATTTGTTTTATTGTTCTGTGAATCTTCAACCATTATCACTTTTTTCTCATTCATTTTGATTCCATTCCTTGATTCTATATTATCAAAATCCTTTTTCTTCTTTCAAAACACCATCTGTTGCATTTAATTTTTCTTTTGACACTTCACCAATTATTTTTACTTTATTTCCATTTTCTCTTTATCTGCATCTTTCACTGCAATTAGAAGCACAAGAACTGATTTACTGTTACTTATATCCTCATAAACCCCTTCCATTTTAACACTCATATCTTGACTCAAAGTGTCATCTTCATGTGTATGATACGTATATCTTGATTCAAAGTGTCATCTTCATGTGTATGATACGTGTGTTGAACAGAGAAAGAAAATAACTTAATTAAACAATAAATTAATAATTCAAACTTAAGGGAGCAACAAATAATTTAGTAGTGCCTTTAAATTACAATAGTTAGCTTATATCAAATACTAAATCAATGAAAGAATGCGTTTGCTCTTGCTCTTCCATATAAGTATAAACGACCAATTGTTGGTCAGTTAATCAACATCCCTTTCCTCCAGGACTTGGACATGTGTCCTTTATATTCCAAAGGATTTTAACATCACTAGGAAACTCATGTCCAATTTTCCATGCACTTGGACCTAAGGGCTTAATGTTCCCAAAAGATTTCGTTCCTGGAAATCCATGTCCTTTGGTATCTGGACTCGGATCGGAGTTCTTAATATCACCAAGATAATTATTATTGGTCCAACCATCTCCTTTCCTTCAGGACTTGGACCATAGTTCTTAATATCCCTAAGGACGTAATCATTGGTCCAATAATGTCCCTTTCCTCCAGGACTTAGACCACAGTCTTAATATCACCAAGGACTTTATCAATGGTGCAGTCGTGTTCCTTTCCCCCCAAGACTTGGACCGGAGTTCTTAATATCACCAAGAACATTTTTGTTGGTCCAGTCGTGTCCCTTTCCTCTAGGACTTGAACCGGAGTTCTTAATATCACCAAAAACATTTTCGTTGGTCCAGTCGTGTCCCTTTCCTCTAGGACTTGGACAGGAGTTCTTAATATCACCACGAATATTTTCGTTGGTCCAGTCATGTCCCTTTCCTTCGAGACTTGGACCGAGTTCTTAATATCACCAAGAATATTATCATTTGTGGAATCATGTCTGTTTCCTTCGAGACTTGGACCAGAGTTCTTAATATCACCAAGAATATTATCATTCTTAATATCACCAAGGACATTATCATTGGCCGAGTCATGTCCCTTTCCTCCGGGACTTGGACCCTAGTTCTTAATAACACCAAGAATATTATCATTGGTCCAGTCGTGTCCCTTTCCTCTAGGACTAGGACCCGAGTTCTTGATATTCGCAAAAGAATCAGCAACGAAAAACTCGTGTCCCCTTCCTCCCGCCCTTGAAACTCTGCCACTTTTAATAGCTGCAATAGTAACATCCATTGCATCTTTTGTATGACCATCAGCATAGCTAATAGGCGTGGTGATATAACTGATCCGTCGAGCCAACATGTTTAAGCTTAATAAGGTGAGAAGAAAAACATTGGTGATAAAGTAGTATCTTCTGGCGATTACTAAATTTAGAAATATAATCAAGGTGAAACGGACAATTGTTCGTTAAAGAATTTTGTTCGAAGAATGAAATTCATAACAAAACTTAAAAGAAGAACAAATATGTGTAGTAAGAATTAGCAAGAATGTGAAGGTATATATACTACTTAATAATGCATGCATGCAAGAATGTGGGAGATCAGGTCCAAAAGCGACGCTCTCGCAAAGAACACGTGCGTGAATAGAGATTTGAATAAGTGATGGTGTGACTCCTAGTCCCCTACATACGATTCTAGTAGGTTAATCCTTGGTTAATTATATCTTCTTCTGAAGTTCAAAACTCTTGTTCGCCTCTGTATGATAAAGATAAAGAACATATATAGAATAAAATAAATGTGTACAACATTTTGAGAATGGAATGCAGGTCAGAGCTTCCATAAAGTAGTTGGAAAATTACAAGAGAGTTGCAAACTTGATTTAAAATTGCTAATGAAAAAGTCCAATTTAAGTTGATAAATACATGTTATTTCATAATGTGCTCATTATTTACATGTATATAGAAAAGTTGAATGGTCGAATTATTAAATCGTCGAACTAATAGTGCTCATTATGGGATTTTTGTAATTGAGTAATGTTTGGTTATTATTTAATAACCAAGTTTTATGATTTGATGGTAGTCATATATTTATAAGCTTAAGTAAAAGGTATAATCGAGTCCTAATTATAAAAACTAGCATTTGTAATTTTTCTATAAGTATTATATTACGTATTAGAAAAAAAATTGTTATAAACTATTTTTAATAATATGTTACTTTTTCTCTGTCATTTTATTTATAAGGATCATGATTCATGAAAGATTTTGGAAGGTCGTATACATGGTTGCCTAAATTATTTTTTGGGTTAGAAATTAAACAAAAACCTCATGGTATACTTTTTTTACAAGAAAGGTGTACTGCTAAAATTTTTACTAAATTTTCTACAAAGAAATCCAACCCCAATTACACTCTTAGGTTGGGTGTCCT
Organism: Bidens hawaiensis; assembly: GCF_021521415.1. Taxonomy (NCBI): domain Eukaryota; kingdom Viridiplantae; phylum Streptophyta; class Magnoliopsida; order Asterales; family Asteraceae; genus Bidens; species Bidens hawaiensis. The sequence continues at coordinate 131,152 of NW_027495866.1, forward strand.
AAATACTCATATCAACCGTACATGTATTTGTATTTGTATTTGTATTTGTACCTGTACTGATTTAGCCTATTCGGTACATGTATCGGTACTTGTTTTTATTGATTTTCGATACGGGTACGCTAAGCAGTTAATGCGGAAAAATATCGGATATCGGTTAAGGACCGATATCTGAGATATCGGTTATCGTAGTGAGATATCGGTAATTTTAATATCATATAAAATTCATATATATATATTGAAAACTCTATTGAGTTACAAAAACTCTAGAAACCATCTGGTTGTTGAAAAATGGTCACGTTTTTATGCCTCAAGAAACTTCTCATTTATCATGAAGGATATTTAGGTAATTTCTATTTCTTGTGTGTCAAATCTCATGTCACATTCAAACAAATTGTACACTGTCTGTCAGTCTCTCTCTCTCTTTTCAATCTTCAAATATTTGAGGAGCAAGAACCTTTTTTTTTTTTTAATTTCAATTGAAAGAGCATAATTTATTAGATTGGTTAATATTGATAATATTACTTGATTAATAAAAAAAGATTTCCTCATGAATTGAAAGGTGAGTAATCTCCAAAAGTTTCATATCAAATTAATTACTTATTAACTTTAAAACTGTTAAATAATTTTTTAAACAGTAAATACACATGTTAATTGTATATTAAATATGCAAAAATTATATTAGAATTAAAAAAAAACACTAAAACAGTATGTATATTTAAAAATATATTAAATATTTAATCTTAATATGTTATAATTAAAACTTGTTAAATATATTAGTTACATATGTAAATATATGTTTAATATTAAAACTTAGATATGCAAACTTATTTATAGAATTTTTACGTATTTAAAAAAATTATTAAAAATATGTAAACTTAATATGTAATCACTTATTTACCAATTTTTACATATTTAAAAATATGTTAAATATTTAAAATTAATATGTTATAATTAAAACTTGTTAAATATATTTGTTACATATTTAAAAATATGTTACATATTTAAACTTAATATGTAAACTTATTTATCAATTTTTACATATTTAAAAATATGTTACATATTTAAACTTAATATGTAAACTTATATATATATATATATATATATATATATATATATATATATATATAGGGAGAGGATCAACAGAAAATTCACCTTTAGAGAGAAAACTAAAAAAACTCCTAAAAACTTCTAAAGAATTATTTTTAATTAAAAATAAAAAAATTTTTTTAAAATTCTGTTTTAGCCATTATTCTTATATTTTTTTATATTTTACTCGAAATATATAAAAAAATAAAAAAAAATAAAAAAATAACCCGCTGTAATGCACATACGTATTACTGTGCGATACTGTTGTATTACACATGTGTATTACTATGTATTTTTGAGTTTAATAGTGTTTTATTGCATATATTCAATATTTGTGTATTGTATATGTGTAGTAGTGTTTTAGTATATGAAAAAATAATAAAAAAATAAAAGTCTATGTGATGCACATGTGCGTTAATGTTGTATTACACATACGTACTAATTTGTATTCAATTTGTGTATTAGTCTTATATTGCATATATACCATAGTATGTATCAAATATGTGCAATAGTGTTGTATTCTATGCAATACAAACACTTTTGCATATATACAATGCACACTATTACACATGCGCACTATACCGACAAGGTTACCGGCAAGGGTTTTTTTTTTTTGAACCAATAACAACATATAAGAATAATGAAAAAAAAAAGAAACTTCAAAAAAATAAATTTTTTAAAGTTAAAAATAGTTTTTTAAAAGTTTTTAGGAATTTTTAAGTTTTCTCTTTAAGAGGAGTTTTCACTAGAACTCACCCATATATATATATATATATATATATATATATATATATATATATATATATATATATATATATATAGGGGAAGTATAAAATGAAAACCCACTTGAGTTGTGAAAACCCGTGAAAACCTTATGTAAAATCGTTTTTTTTGTTTTTTCTTTGTTACACACGTAATATATGTTGTTACATTTAATAGAAAACATCGAAAAATGAAAAAAAAAATTTCTATTTTTTAACATTTTTTTACTAATTTTTATATATGTTTTCAGGAGAGAGAAAATGTTATATATATGTTTACATTTTTTTTTAACTTTAATTGTGAACTACAAGATTTAAACTTTAATTAAAAACATGTGGTTGAGAATGAGTTTCTAGAGTTTTTACCACTCGCTAATTAAACCGAACTAATGACCTAATAACGTTCGAAACAACTTAGTTAATATATGAATTTTATTAGATATAATATTCATTTATTTAACCATATTTGATATTACTTATCACAATTATTATTATTATTATCATAATTATCAAAATCACCCTAGGTTCTGGGTTACGGCACACAAGCGTAATCACTATGAGTCACATGCGAGGATTTTGATAATTATGCGTGCACTCATAATTATTTAGAACGTCACATGATACACATAGTTCGTCCCGTTGTGTGGGCTCGAAAACAAGGTAAAATAAACTTTTTAAATCAAAATTTATGTGGAATTATTTGATTAAGAGAAATGAAACTAAATAAATACGTGAAATCTGTTGGCCATGAATAACTAGTAAATTAACTTTGAAAAATATAACGAAATTGTCGAAGTTAACCATTGAAAGTAATAATAACAAAACAGAATGAATTAGATGGAGGAAATTTTGAAGTTAGATAAGTAATTACACAATGAAAATCTGTGTTATTTTTAAAATTTAAAAAAAATGGTAATGATAAATGCAAAATGAATGAAGGAAATATATATAAATAGTAATGATAAATGCATAAAAATATTATTAATTTAATTGAAAAGAGATAGAAAATAGTAATTATTAGTGTGATTTTGGATTTTGAGACAAGGGTAATGGATGGGAATGGTCGCAAGCATTCACAATAGGTTCTTTTAATTGTGTGGGTATGTGCTCTAGCTTTTAGAGTGTGGTGGTAAATGGTTGTGGGTGGATGAGAGAAAAAATTTTACTATTGATAAATAAATTTAAATAAAAACTGTTCATACTATATAATTTTTTAATATTTATTGAAAGTGGTTTCGAGTGAATGAGAAAGAAAATGTGATGATAAAATAAAAAAAGTATTATCTATTTGAAAAGAAGAGAGAAAACTTAACGATTTGTAGTGTGATTATTATATAAATGAAACTATAAATGACTTGCCGGGAATGCTCTAAAGGTCTAAGGCTATGCACATGAAAACCTATATATTTGATACAAAACCTATAACTTATTTATAGGTCGAAGAACATAAACATCTACAACGGAAACTATCATTTTATGAAATATGTTCAGCAAAAGAAGGACTAAATCCAAAGTTCATTTACAAGATGAACACGTCTAATCTTTTTATAATAATCTTTTTATAACGTAATACGGTTAAGCTCTTTTTATGCATGAAAATGTCCGTTCACTTTTAAAAGTAATAAATGTCTGTTAAAGGATTTAAAGAATCCTTTTTGTCATTTTGATACATGAGAGAGTGCATACAACACTCAAATCAAGATTACGCATATACTTCGATCCAAATTACTAGTAATCACTTAGTTGTAGACATACGTAAAATCGATTTGTGAGGAGCATGATACACTTAAATGTGTAACAATATAGCGACATAGTATGCCGGTTGGTTAGTTAGTTTTGGCTAAAACCGAATTCCTAACATTGCATAGGTTGCAATATTTGTATTGCACCCGTTCACGCACCATAGACATGGGATCATTGCAAGCATAATTTCTGGTCTGCAAGGTTTATGTAAAACTCTACTTGGATAATATGTTTGTTTGTGTTCTAATTTCTTTAATTATCTCAAATGCTCAAACCAGAAAGGAGATCACATATTTATTACCCATCCAACGAATATAAGGGAACACATACTCGCGTATGTCCACCCATCAATTTTTGCAAATCAAACTTTCAGACCTAAGATTATATTTGCACCAACAAAGAGTTTATATCAGTTAATGGATTCACCCTAGGAAGTAGCGATATATCATGGCCCATATACCAAGTTTTATTTTGATAGTTAGAGTTACTGGCAGGCACATCTTTAGACATTTGAACAAAAAAATAACTTAATTAAACAATAAATCAATAATTCAAACTTGAGAGCACCAAAGAATAATAGTGCCTTTAAATTACAATAGTATGCTTATCTCTAATAACAAATCAAGAAACTAGAATGAGTTTGCTCTTGTCCATCCATATAAGTATAAACAGCCTACTGTTGGTCAGTTACCTAATGTCCCATTCCTTCAGGACTTGGACCTGTGTTCTTGATACTCCAAAGGCTTTTAACACCACTAGGGAACTCATGTCCATTATTCCATGCACTTGGAGCTGAGAGCTTAATGCTCCCAAGAGATTTGGCGTATGGAAATCCGTGACCCTTGCCACCGGGGCTTGGACCGGAGTTCTTAATATCTCCAAGAATGTTATTGTTGGTCAGGTCGTGTCCCTTCCATCCAGGACTAGGACCAGAGTTCTTAATATCCCCAAGGATATTATCGCTGGTGAAGCCATGCCCCTTTCCTCCCGGACTAGGACCCGAGTTCTTAATATCCCCAAGAATATTATCGTTGGTGAAGTCGTGTCCCTTTCCTCCAGGACTAGGACCCGAGTTCTTAATATCCCCAAGAATATTATCGTTGGTGAAACCGTGTCCCTTTCCTCCAGGACTAGGACCCGAGTTCTTAATTTCCCCAAGAATATTATCGTCGGGGAAGTCATGTCCCTTTCCTCTAGGACTAGGACCCGAGTTCTTAATATCCCCAAGAATATTATCGTTTGTGAAGTCGTGTCCCTTTCCTCCAAGACTAGGACCCGAGTTCTTAATATCGCCAAGAATATTATCGTTGGTGAAGTCTTGATCCTTTCCTCCAGGACTAGGACCCGAGTTCTTAATATCCCCAAGAATATTATCGTTGGGGAAGTGGTGCCCCTTTCCTCCAGGACTAGGACCCGAGTTCTTAATATCTCCAAGAATATTATCGTTGGTGAAGCCATGTCCCTTTCCTCCAAGACTAGGACCCGAGTTCTTAATATCTCCAAGAATATTATTGTTGGTGAAGCCATGTCCCTTTCCTCCAGGACTAGGACCTGAGTTCTTGATATTCGCAAAATATTCAGTAGTGGGAAACTCATGTACCTTTCCTCCTGCACTTGGACCTGAGTGCTTAATGTTGCCAAGAGATTCAGCATCAGAAAATCCATGGCCCTTGCCATCTGGACTTGGACCGGAATTTTTTATACTTCCAAACAAGTCAGTAGCTGCAATCGTAAAACCAGCCATTACATCTTTAGTTTCAGCATTGGCATATCTGATGGTTTTGAAGATATTAATCGGGCGAGCCAATGTGTTTAAGCTTAACAAGTTGAGAAGCAGAAAAACATTGATGATAAAGTAGTAACTTCTGGCCATTTCTAAGTTTAGATTGACAATCAAGGTTATATGGAGAATTGTTTGTTAAATAAATTTTGTTTGAAGAATGAATATGATCTGATTGATTAGAAAACTTAACAGAAGAACAGATGTTTATAATTTGACAAGAAGGTGAAGGTATATATACTACTTAATCGTGCATGCATGCAAGTTTGGAAAAAGACATGGTCAAAAAGCTATCCTATAAAACAAGAAGAGAAAATTCATAGTCAATTAGAACACGTGGGTAAATTAAGGTTTCAATAACATTAGGCTTCCAAGTTAAGCTTTGAATTTCAACTCGTGTGTGAACGTATTTTGAGTCATTTGATAAAGTAAAGAGTACATATATGATGTGGCAAATGGTCCTGTTACATAGATTGTGTCATTTGATTTTTTTTTACTTTTATAACTCTGATCTTATAGTAAGAATCGTGGCCATGATCATGATCCTTCCACGAATACTAAGGGAGTCTTTGGAATTTCTTATGAAAACTCCTTATAACTTTTCAATAAGTTAATAAGTTACAAAAGTATAGCTTATTAACTTTTCATTCACACATCAAAATTAGCAATCTCAAACACCTATTTATTTTCAAAAAGTAAACAAGTTGTAAGTTTATAAAAATAAGCAATTCTAAACAAAGTATACTTGGAATAATCGCATTAATAGTTGCATTGACAATTATCTATGAAAATGAAAAAATATTTGATATAGTTAGTCGTCATAATCACATAATGTAGTGAATATGAAAAAGAAATGAAAAATAAAAGGTTATCTTATTCAAAACCCCATTTATATATGTTATGGGCGTGTAAAATAAAAAATACGGTGATGGGGCAAGTCGTACATGGACCAATTAGAATCTGGAAGGGCAGTCAAAAAACACATCAATAACTTTATAAAATAATCAAAATATAATTTTTTTAATAATTTGATTTTTATTTAAATTATAATTTTTATTTTTACTAAAGTGTAGAACAAGTGTTACATTGATCGAAATTAATATTTCGGTTATGATTTTATGTTTCAATTTTATCTAAATAATATGTCGGTTATTTAGATAGAATATAAGTAGTCAAGTATTAACTGTATTATAGCTTATAAATATTGGTTCATATTATAATGTTTAGACAACTTTTGTTGTATGATAAATATTTCACCTATTTAAATTTTCTCTAAACATTTGCTAGAACGTGTCTACCATTTATTTTATCGCACCACATGACCTTCATCACAAGCATACATTTGTAGTATAACTTATACGTACAAAAAGATTTTAACTGTGCTTTCTGTTTTCGCTTCTCTTTTAGAATGGTGGCCGACACATACATGTATCCTAAATTGCTTAGGAAGAATTTTAAATTCTTTAAAAGGTCCACTATATCTCCTTACTTTTTCGGTTTTTCCAACGAAAGTTCTTTTTGTTATGCCAACTTGTAGAGTATTGGACTATTGGAGTATGACACTACATGACATGAGTAAGTTTTAATCTTTTAGTCATATTTTTGTTTTTCTTATTCTTATTTAATTCTTTCTAAAATAAGTGTTTCATGAGAAATTACTAGTTTTTTATTTTTATTTTTCGTTTTCTCTCATTGTTAATTATCGTTAATTTTAATATCATCGTTTTTTCTAAGCATACAACCTTTTCAACTAAATTTTGTTTTTAATAACGGGTATAAAGGACAATTTCATAACTAAAAAGTATATTAGGATGTCAAAGTCCTACATTTTAATTAATATCTCTTCTTCATCTCATGGACGGCCCAAACTCTCTCATTCGCGTCTGTCATAAAGAATAAAGAAGAAAAAGAACAAACAAATTTGTAAAATAGTTATTTTTATGGAATGGAAATGGGGTGCGAGCTTCCATAAAGTGTAGATGGAAAATTACAAGAGTTGCAAATTTTGATTTTAAATTGCTGTTGAAAAGGTCCAATTAAAGTTGCTAAACAATTGACGGTTATTATTAGCTTAAATATATGTAATTTTCGTAACGGGCATTAGGGTCCAAACATGTATAAATGAGTCATATTATATATTTTGAGAATATTGTTGAGCTTTAAAAACTTTAAAAACTTTATTTTTAGTCACACATTTAATTAAATAGGTTAGTGAAGAAACACTAGATCGAACTGGATAGTCCGATCTGGTATTTCTCCAGATGTGAGTGTACTGAAGTGATGAGAACAGATCCAAGCTGATACCTGCAAAATAGAACACCGTTGAGTCTCGTTACGGGAAGGACAGAGTGGGGGGTTTTCCCATAACCACCCTCCGGCGTGAGAATAAGTATCGTACTTTGAACGGAATAAAGTAGGACACAGTATGTAATTGCTTAAGGCTTGAGAGTGTGAATGAATACCTTGAAGAGATGGTCTTTGTATTTATAGCCGAAGGGAGAAGGAGGGTGATTGGTGGAGTTGTCACTATCAAGTTATTCCCTCTCTGCCTGAACGGACATGTGTCGAGCGTTTATTGGATGTGACAGCTTGGACCCGTTTATGGTGTAGCCATTATCTGTGTACGTTGTGGGATGGCCATTACGTGTCCAGATGTCCTCTTTCCATTGGCCGATGTCGCTATCAGGAGGTTTTTAGAGAATCTTCTAGAAGTAGTTTGTTACAACTGCACTTCCATATCATGTGGGGGATCATACGTGTGATGAGTCCCTTGAGTTTGTTTGTGGATTCCTTCCGCGGATGCTCGCGTGACCGTCCGCGGGTTATGATGGAGTTCCACGAAGTGTCTTGGATTGTGGATGGCTTTACCAGTCCACTTATTCCTTGTGCGAATGTCTTTTGGCGATCCGCGGGTTGGTTAATGGATCCGTGGGATGCGGATGTCTTTGACGATCTGCGGGTCGGATAAGATCCGTGGGTAGCTTTGCTACCCTCCCTCTATAGTTAGATTATGTGGTTGGGATTAAATGTAATTAAAAAATTAAACATGAGAGAGAATAAAGATGTACAGTGATTACACTAATTTAACGTCCGTTACACCTATGTAAAAAGTCGATTCAGTGCATAAAAAATGTTGTATTTTTTCTGCGTACATGTAACCTAAATATATTACATATCTGTAAAAAAAAATTCAAAAAAAAGTTTGTTACGTTGAGTTCTTTCGAGTTCTTAAACTCAAAGTTTTAAAAAGATTTAAACGTTCAAGCCAAATTCTCAACCCTAAAACGTTCAAGGTTAAATCTTAAAACGTTCAGGCTTAAAACCTAAAAAGTTTAGGCAGGGCTGTCCCCGAGAGCTTGATGGTTTTCGTGGGCCTTGCACGAGTTATAAAAATGGGCCCAAAAAATTTAACGTAAATATATATCAAAATAAAGCGATGAGTCATTAAATGTGATAATGATGAATAAAATAACACAATTGTAGAAAAATGATATATTTTAAAAAGTTGATTACACGAATCTTGCGGCTCGCCTAGCGTTTTTGTGAGCAAAGTTCTCGATCAACTTGTTATGATCCATACTCTCTAGTATTTAGTTCTCAATAACTACCAATGCCAATCTATCGAGTCTTTCTTAGGACTTTGTAGATCGTAAGTAGGACTTTAACAACTTCAATTTTGAATAGCATCTTCAACATTAACACCAAAAACATCTTTTCCAGCATTAGCACCAACAACATCTTCTTCAACATTAGATTCATCAACTTTAGAACCTTGAGGTTGTTCTGGTAAATACTTAAATATATCCACGACTTGAGACTTTCTTATGGCTTCATCTATTTTTCCCTTTTTTCGTTTTTGATATCTGGATAAGTGTTTAGGATCATAAGTTCTGAAAAAAATACAAAATTGTTAATATAAAAGCAAGAATTGACATGATAACATCCATTTCTAAATTGTTCCTCCTTAATATACCACTCAATTTGATCCTCCTCAAATATTTTTTTTTCAATTCCCTTATTTATACACACACACATACTAAACAGGGCCAGCCCGTTAATGTAATTAGGTGAAGCTAGGGCTTTAGGCCCATCAATTTTTAGGGCCTCAACTACGAAAAAAAATTTAATATGTTTAATATATATAGAATTTTGTTTGATTCTTGCACCAAACAATGTGCTCTGGCATGTTGGTAAGTTGTTTTTCCTTGACCAAGGATTAATTCCCATACTCGTACTTATTTTTTTCACTTTTAGATCCTTATCAAAATTGCAGCTCAAGTAGATTTTGTTTTTCTCAATGAGTTAAATCAATATTTTTTACTACTTTTAAGTATATTTCATTATTAATTTTAAATAAAGAGTAATCTAACATATGCAATAGTTTTTAATTACGACTAAAACTCATTACTAGTTTAGATGATTAAAAGTAGAAATTATGTTATATATTAGCGTCTAAGGAGAAATGCAACTATTTTGGTTTTAAATTTAACTTATTTATATCATTGAATGTGAAGCAAAACGAATGCATTTTGCTAAGTACGGACCTACTTTTTATTAGAAGGGCCTCAGATTTTTCAATCGCTTTAGGCCACCAAAATGATTGGGCCGCCACTGATACTAAATTACTAATACCTCAATATATTTCTACAATGATTGTTGTTGTCAACCTTTGCTTAATTAGGTGTTGAACATAATTAATGAAATCACAAAGTTGTTTCAATTTCGACAAAGGAAAAAAAACCCTATTTAGAACCAAAACCTACTTTGAAGGCTAAATTAAAAAATTTTATTGGTCAAATAATTAAATGATTAAGACTTGGTTTAATGCACAGTGGTCGTCTTGTTGGTTCGTGAATCGTTGGAATACTCAGAATTCTGATTTCAGAAACCTCTAGATGCTCGCTGCTCCTGTTTGTAAGTCGTAACATAATCCGAAAAGCTACACTGCATATATTATTTGTTTTAACACATTTAGGCCTTTAAGGATTTGGGCTATTGAACTAGTATTGAGTGTGAAAAAAAAAACAATCAGGGCCCCTCTTGGTTTTGGGTTTTGTGCGGCTGCCTAGCCCGCACAAGCCCAAAAGCGGTCTTGTGTTCAGGCTTAAATCCTGATACATTCAAGTTTAAAACTCATCACTCAAAACTCAAAGTTTAATTGATCAATTGCTAAAACAAACCTGTGAAAAACAAGGGGCGCGGCGTTCTACGTTTTTTCGGCGTCTTGCGGAGGCTCGTTGTCGATTCCAGTGATGGGGACGGAGGAGTGTTGATATCGACGACTGTTGGATCGATGGCGGTTGAGGTAGATTGATGGGCAGAAGTGCTGGATCGATGGCGGTTAAGGGAGATTGCTGGGCAGAAGTGCTGGATCGATGGCGGTTAAGGGAGATTGCTGGGCAGAAGTGTTTTTGTAAATTAGGGTTATTGAAAATCAACGATGTAAATACTCGCGTACGTAATGTAGGATAAGGGATTATATATATAGGATTAAGTTCAGGAGAGAAGTGAAATTAGTGCGAGAAATACTTTTAACCAATCATATTTTTCCATTTTTGTTTTTTGTTTTTCTAAATAGAAGGGTTCAATAGTAAAAACATTAAGAATTATTTTTGGCAAGTAACATTAATCGTGGAAAAGTTACAGATTTATATTTCCTTGTTTTTTTTATTTATTTGTTTTTCTAATCATTTTGTATCCAACATTTTTGTTTTAATAACTCTATGAAGAGATTTTATAAGATATAAATATTATTTAAGCTGCATGATCTACTCTTTTTATAATAACTTAGCCACTAGAATAATTCTAATTATATTACACAATCTTAATTTATGTTCAACCACAACATATGACTTGTTATAGTACAGCAACCCATAAATTCATTTTTCTTTACAAGAATACCATGGTGACTACTTTGTATTATTAAAATAAATCCATGACATTAAAACCAAAGGTTTCGACACAACCAAATTTTTAAACTTATCTAAATTTAATAAAAGATAACCAAACACATAACCAGCTACTTTAGCTTAAACAAAACATTAATTACATTTAACAAACAGGTTAAAACCGTCGAACAAATTTGTTATTATTTGAGTACTCCTTGATCAACCAAACATTCACTCCAAACTTAGAACATCTAAAATCTTCAATCTTTTTGTGTTAATGTTCGAAAGCAAAGCAGAATCTTCAATGTAACACCCGGCCTAAGAGGATTGAACGTATGACCCACAGTCGGACCGCTTTTGTTAATTCATCAAAGTTTAATTACACCGTGGAAAAATGTTTGAATAAAATATTGGTATATATAAGTAGGGACCATACACAATAAAAATATCAATATACACCACAAACCAAGTTCCCTCCACAACAAAATCCATACCAAGTACCCCTACACATCGAACCAAATTACCCTGCACAACATACTAACTTCCCTACACCGCTAAAAACTATTGCCTACACCAAATATAATTACCTACATCCCTACACAATAACCACTTTCCCTTCATAGTGGCCTTCAAACCGTACGCAATAAAAAAATACACTACTATGTTTCCTACACGCATCATATACATATCAAAAGTTACACAATTACAGATTATACCATTACAAAAAAAAGTAATAATAAAAAAAAGATACCACTAATGTCATACACAAACCATAAGTTACATTCACATAATAAACAAAATAAGCTAATAATGCATAACAAAATGAAGTCTTGCAAAAAATCTTAACTTTTTATTTTTGACAAATATACTTAACAGACTAGATACTATCTAGTTTATATCCTACATGGTGAATTTTATCTTACATTTTAAATGGACAAGTATCTCATGCAAGTTTCCCTATCACACACATACAAAGTAAATGTTTATGTTTAAAACTGATTGTTATGTTTGTTCCTTTGAAAAAAAAACAAATAATCTAATTCACCCGTCATTACAAGGGATTGTACATCTGTAATCTGGTCAACGTGAAAACTAAGGATTTGGTATTGGGTTCACACTATTTGCCCACAACTCTTAAGAATATGTATATAGAAATATTCTCTTTTAGGTAAACCCTACACAACATACACTTGACATGATATATACTAAAACAACATACACGAAACCCTACATCTCCCTAAGCAAAACTATATACAATGAAGCAATTGCTACTTAAATTTTAGGAATGCACAAGTTGCAGTCTACACATTAAATATAACGTCCTTCACACAATAAACCTCAAATCCAGCAAACACACCATACACCAGTAGCACCACAAACAAGTTTCCTGCACACCATAAATCTGTCACACACTAATCATGCTTAATTCCTTCACAATCATAATCATCATACACAACAAACATGATATGCGACAAATAACACATTATATCCTACGCAACTGAATCTTCTACACAACAAGTATAATATAGACGATATAGCCTCAGATATCTATAATTATCAACTAAATTGTTTCATATTCAATAGCTATATAAGTATACATACTACACAACAAACTTGTTTGTAAGGACAACATTAACAACTCATACACTATTTAATCCTAAAGGAATATTAATAATCCACAAAAATAGTGTAGTAAAATGTAGGAGTATATGAAATCAATAATCTTGCCATTCTATAAAGCCTTACTTTTTCTTAAAATTTATACATTCATGATCAATAATAAGAAAACAATATGAATGTTGGTACGAAAATAATGTCTAATTATATGGGCCTTCAATTTAACAAAAACCTAAAGAAACTAACCTTGATGTCCTTGATCGTATAGCTGTGATGGAAAACCTAGAAAAATCCTCAAATTTTGTTTTAGATGACGACAATAAAGATGAATACTTTCTGAATAACAATTCGTCTATATGAAATAATGTCCTAAAATTTGAAGTTTTGTCAATTGGAGTTCTTTAGCAAGATGATGATGATAGTTGATTGGTAGGGATGGCAAAAAAAAAACCAAACCCGATGGGGAAAACCGAAACCCGCCCCGAACGGGGCGGGTTCGGGGACACTTAATCGGGGACGGGTCCGGGTTCGGGGTTTCCCCGTTTAAGTTAATCGGGTTCGGGGCGGGTATGGTATAGCCTGTACCCGCCCCGTATACCCGCCCCGTATACCCGTTTAAAACCCGTTTAATTAAATATAATTTTTATATTTATATATAATATATTATTTATTATTTATTTTCCCAATAAGGCTGCCTAACCCATTTTCCCGTATACCCGTTTAAAACCAGTTTCCTACTTTCCCATTTGGCCATTTACCCTAACCCTAGAACAACCTCCCGCCCGCACGCCGCCGCGCATCTCTGATCTCACAGCCCGACTCGCCATTCTGCAGTCGCCGTTCCCCATTCTGCAGTCGCCGGACTCGCCATTCGGGTTTTAAACGGTGAACCCGACGGTTAAATGGGGATCCCCACGGGGAATTTAGCCCGTTTAAAAACCATTTATGCTAGACGGGTTCCCCGAATACCCGCGGTTTTCCCCGAATCCCCGATGGGGATTCCCCGTTTAGTCCCCGCGGGTTTTTAGACGGTTTTGGTAATGGGTTTTATAAACCGGGGCGGGTATGGGATTGACATTCCCCGCCCCGAAACCGCCCCGTTGCCATCCCTATTGATTGGGGCATAAAAAAGGGAGCCGGTGTTGATAATTTGCGTTTGATTTAATTGAGGTTACACCAAAAGACTAAAATATCCTTTTTACTTAAAAGGTGTTTTAATATTGTGTTGGAATTACAACTATGCCACTATTATTGTGTACTATTGAATATATGTAATCTATGGTTCAAATTGATTTCTCGCACTAATTACACTTCTCGTCTGAACCATCCCCTATATATATATATATATATAGGGGATGGTTCAGGAGAGAAATCATTTTATTGTGAGAAGTGAATTCTAACCGTTGATTAAAAATGATCTATGGCATACATTGGTTATGGCATTTTTGTAATTAATGGTAACTACTTTTAATGATTTTTAATAAAAAAAAGGATAGTTTTGTAATTTTCTTCTTATGATAAATATAGAAACCCACTTTTTGTCTAAGAGAATTCCTTTGATCATGCTTTCGTCATCTTAGTTGCCAAAAATGCATTTATATAAAATTAGTCTAATATATGAAAGTTGAAAATTTATATTGTTTTGGTTGAACTTGTACACTGCATCACGGGAAAAAAATCCAACATTTTTTTTAAATGTCCTACACTTACATGATAAACCTACACTTGGTTTTTTAGTTGTAGTTTCAATAATTAAAAAACTTTCCAGATTCTCATGTTTATGTTTATCAAACGTGCTAGTGTTTGGAAAAATTATTTAGTGTGTAGCAATGTAGGATATTTATATTTTGTATAGTATGTGTATGTTTGCTTTATAATGTGTATGATTTGTAATGTAGGATGTTAACTCTTATTGTGTGATAGTGTATGGTAGTGTAGAATGTGCATGTAATTTTGTGTATTGTAAATGTAGTGTAGGATGTGTATGTAATTTTGTGTACCGTATCTGTAGTGTAGGATGTGGACTATTATTGTATGGCATATGACAATGAATGATATTGTAGGATGTGTATTTAATTTTGTGTATTGTATCTGTAGTGTAGGATGTGTATGGTAAAAAATGTAGCATGTGTAGTTGAGTGTAGGTAAATGTATTGGTATTGTGATACCAAAAAACTTAAATGTAGTTGAGTGTAGGTAAATGTATTGGTATTGTGAATACTTACCATGTCAATCAGCGCCTAAAAATAGGTTTAGTGAAGACATTCTTTGATGATAAATGGTGGTGAATGAAGATTGAGTTCAATACAATTGATCGGAGAATTTGTACGATTCTTAATGTAGGATAATTGTGTTTCAATTAAAGATTTGATTGTTTTTTATGTGGATAACAATAAGAACTGAGAGATGATTATCTTCAATATGATCTGGTTTTGATTTCTGGATATGGTCGATATTACGTTAATAATTAAATAATTATAGGTCAAATATAATGTTAATATATAAACATGTAAATAATTAAGTAGTTTCTATATATATTACATACGTTCATTTACTATACTGCCCTCATATTTAAATAAAAGAAAATAAAAAAACTAAAAATCTGATTGGCTGAATAGACTTCTCACACTTCTCACAATAATTTAACTTCTCTCCTAAACTTAAACCTAAATATATATATATATATATATATATATATATATATATATATATATTTGGTTGTAACATCATATATGTTAAATAATTTCATGTCTTGGATACATATATCATACTTAAGTGTGAACCATATGCATATATGTTGGATGTAAGAGTAGAGTGAGGTTGAGCAGAAAAAAAAAAGAGGTGAAAGAGAATGTGGCAGTTGCTAATATTGAAGCAAATGAGAAGGCAAATATTCCAAAATATTGATTCACTAATAGAAAAACAGTAGTCCGTCACTAACATTTTCGTCACAAATGCATAGGAAACAACAATTTGCTACCCATTTGCTTTAAAGTAATATTAGAAACTATCTCATAGGTACCACACATCTTCTACGCCATTTTCGATGCAGCTATTGTGTCACAATAATAATATAATAATACCTAACTCGATTAAACAAATCTAGTCTGGTCGAGATGGGTCGTACCGGCCGGTTACTCACGCCCACTTAAACGGTTAAACGGTGAATTAATTTTTGTCAGTTAATTGCTCTTATTGGTTTTTCAATGATGGTTTACCAACAAATCTACCATTGGGTTAGGTATTGCCTTGTTGTAACAGCACAAACGTCACTAATTGTACATCTTTGAATAGTTGGTTTTGTTGCAAGTGGAACCAGTCAAGTTAATTCAGTTCAGTCATTTGCTTTACTTCTGTTTTTGGTCAGGAATGACGAAAAGGTTCAATGCAATGACCGAGTCACCATAAAACTCAAAAACCAATACTTCATTCGCCAAAGAATTATTATAAAACAATTATAGAAACTATGTGCTAACTCCGGATTCAAAAGAAACTGAAATTAAAAACCTCATACCTTTTACCCCTGGATTCAGCTCTCAATGTTTGAATGAAACCCGATTTAAGTTGAATCATTTTTTTTTCCACTTGGCATCTTAGTGACTGTGCATTTGGGCATCGCTGCTGTCTTTCAATATGAAGGAACAAGAATTTTTTGTCAGAGCTCTGAAAGCCTTGTGTACAAACAAAAACTGTTATTTAAGAAAAAATCACCAAAAATTACCCTTCACCAATCTAAAATAACCAAAATAAACAAAACAAAAGGAAACCCCTGGGTAGACGTCTGATGTACGGGAAATGTCTAAGTTCATGCGGAAACGCCTGAGTCATCTAAGCCGATGGAAACGTCTAGAATCTAGAGCTCGGACGTTTTATCTCCTCCTAGACTGCAGCCTAGCCTTTACAGGATAACGGCTAGGGAACAGATGTTTCCCCTATGTTGGTGTCTGTTTAGACTTTCCTCTGAGAATGCCACGTGTCAGCTAATAAATGATTCCTTTGTTGGTGCAACTATATATCAAAGAAAGCCCCTAAAGCTCAGACGTTTCACATCACCGTCTAAAGACCTTATTTTTCGTTGAACCTTATTTGGGTTATTGTGATTGATCAGTTCTTTCCCCCACCCCACACCCATTTTTAAGGAAAGTTCATCTTTAACCCTCAACTTTTAGGCAAAGAACTTTTATCACATTGTTGCAATTTATATATTTCAATAAACTGGTCAACCCATTTAAATTAGAGTTATAAAATTTGAAAATCTATATAACTATAAACTATTATTCCTTTTACAAATTTACAACCCTAAACAAACTTTAATGGAATTTGTAACTCGTAGAGTTAAACTCTTCAATGTATCTTATGAGCTGGAAATATGATGTGTTGTAACTGAAAAAGGATGAAAGGAAAATAGCCATCAACCTTTGGTGGGGTTTGAGCATCGACGAAAACCTACAACCATCATAGATGACTAACGTAAGGGAGGAAGAGACAAGAAATGTGATTTTCCAACAGCATGCGCCAATGACGATTCGAAGAGGAGGGCAACCATACAAGACTGAAAGATATACAGTTAAGGAGAAGATCTAAGAGAGAAAAATAAAAAAATAAAAAGATCAAGATTGTATTTAGGAGAGATTTTCATATCTTATGGTTAATCTAACTTCACTAATAAAAGAAAATAATGAGGATAATGTGGTAATCCCATATTTATTCTTGGTCTAATATATTTTCTCATTCATTCTACCTATCTATGGATTATGGGTAAAACCATTTTATTAAATGGGTTATCATTTCCTTTATGATATTTCATCTCATTCATATCTATTCATAGGTCATAGGTCAAAATAATTTTGGCAAAAGGGTGATAATTATCATTATAATTTTCTAATTCCTCATCTTATTTATCCTGCATATCCATGGGTCATAGGTCAAAACAATTTTGACAAATGGGTTATAATTTCTCTTCTAATTTTTTAATCTCTTATCTCATTCATTATAGTTATCCATAAGTAATGAGTCAAAACAATTTTAACAAATGCTTGTAATTGTTCATCTCATTCTAAATTCTTAATTTGAGATTATAGACTTTTTACTATTTGTAGTATATATTTTATTTTCTTCTTACCTTTAATTTTGTTTATTTCTTTCTAAAAAAAACGCATCTTATTTATTTTTATTATTTAACAAATCTCATGTAATACATAGGTTCAAAAACTAGTAACTTCATAAAATCTTATTAAAGCTCCTGGTGAGGACACCCTAAAATGTTCGCTCGATAATAAAAACACCCGATGACTTTTTTAGGGGGGGTTGAAAGGCCGTAAACTAGACATAAGCAAGGTTTAACATCTGTTACATGAATTGATGAATAAAAAATAGCTGCTTCAAACCGGGCCTACATTAGGCTGAGGGGTGTGGAGCGCTAGGAAGGGCGCAATAGGCCAGACGCTCGCGCCTCGGGGCGCGAGCACCACACCACCGAGGCGCGATAGGGGCGCGAGAGCGGAAAACGAGGCAGGCGCCAGGGTGCTAGCGGCTGAGAATGGCGTGAAATTTTCTTGGAAAGCGTGAATAGAGCCGTTGGGGGGTGTTTTATTAAAAAAAAAACTTTTTTTTTCCTATATATAATAACAAACCCATATCAAACCCATATCAAACCAATATCCAACTCGATTTTGTTTCTCTGTATTAAACATATATCAAACCCAAACCAATATCACATACCAATATCACATACCACACCCAAAACCCGAAATCACCCCATCTTCCAAACCTTTTTTTAAAAACATGGCTGGAAATTGGTACCCAAACCTAGAATCAGATTACAGTTACGACGATTTATGGTCGGCACCGGACCAACCGATGTTTTATTCGGGGTCGCAACAACCATCCGGCTTTCAACCATCCATCGTACAACCGTCTCCTAACTTTGTAGTTCCGGAGACACAAGAACCAGAACCAGAAGGTGAAGCTGCGGGACAAAGAAGACGCGTCCACCGGAAAAAACAAGTTGCAACGGACGGGTCGGGTTCGGCTTCGACCGGAAGGGCGAAACGGAAAATCACTCCGTGGTCATCGGATGAGAAGGAAGCCCTGTGTCGGGCTTGGATAGCCACTTCTGAGGATCGGCGTTGCGGTAATTGTTTTAACGTTTTTAAAAATGATTTTTAATAAAAAAGTTAAATAAAAAAGTTAAATGACATACAAATTTATTATGCATTTTGCAGCGGACTACCAAAAGAGCAAGGTCTTTTGGACAAAGGTTAGGGAGACGTTCTATTCGCTCGTTGGGAGTACAGAGCGGACCGCCGATATGATTTCGGGTCGGTGGACCGAAATCAGAAAATTTGTCGGCTTGTTTACTAATCTGTTCAACAGGAACGCCGGTCGTATGAGACCAAGTGGCAGTGACGATTTGGCGGTCTATAATTTCACTGTCGAAGAGTGGAAGCAGGAGTGCCTGCGGAGATATGGGACGGTGAAGACGTGGGACGGTGTAAAGGTGTGGGAGAGGTTGAGAAGGTGTTCCAAGTGGGTTGAGCTGGTGGCGCCGGACCTTAATGCGGAAGTAGGGCCGAAACGGACTAAAACTAGTTCGTCTGGAGCGTACAGCACTTCCGCCGGGTCGGATTGCCGGGTTGGATTCGACCTAAACGTTGCGGGGGAGGAAACGTCTTCACCGCCGAGGAGGCGGCCATTGGGAAGGGACGCCAGGGGGAAAAAACCGGCTGAGGGGGAAGCCGTAAACATCAACGATCTTGTTGAATCCCTCAATAAATTCAACAAAACCATGGAGGTGGTCTCTATTGACAAAAAGGAAAAAAAAAGAATGAGAGATTTGGACTTCCTTGCAAGAGACTTCAGCCACCTAAATCCGGTCGACCAAATGCTGATGGAAAAACAAAAGGAACGTATCCGGAAGAGGTTGATCGAAGAAGACGAAGCCGAATAATAAGAATAATGTTTTTCTTTAGTACTTTAATTTTTTTTTATATATTAATGTGTTTTTTTAATTAATGTGTGTTTTTTTAAATAATTTCTTGTTTTTTTAATAATACGTTTTTTTAATACATTTATAAAAAAATAAAAAAATAAACCGCTCGCGCCCCCTCTCGCGCCCCTCCACGCCATGGCCCGGGGCGCTATCACCACTACCAACACCCGTCTTATCAAGTTTCTCTCTCTGCCACACGTCACAATATTATTGGCTGGCGCCCCCACTCACGCCCCCTCTCGCGCCCCCCACACCCCTCAGCCTTATGGGAAGTTGGTGTCACATGACACCTTATAAGCATTTTTATTCGAATACAAAATTCAAGTGGCGTCAGTTTTCTATATTGCTCTTTAATTAATTCCATTTAAAATGTAAACTATCTAAATCTAAAAAAAACACTAATTTTGGTCTAGATGTTAATCAATCATTTATACATGCTACTAAGGTTATATGTTCAAATATGCAATCACCATATATTTTTACTAGGATATAGCCCGTGTAATACACGGGTGGTTAAATATACAATAAAAAAGTTCAAATTTAATCATATACGTAATAGCATATCTTATGAATTCATAAAATATAAATATGATGAATAAAATTTTCAATTAATAAATATCTAAAAAACCTTATTAAATACAACTTTAAAGTTACATTTATAACTTTGTTAGTAAATATATATATGGTAATAGTATTAGTTGGCATCCTAGTTGGCTACTATAGTTGAATGTCATATGAAAGAATGTTTTTGTTTTAATAGTATAGGTAGATGTCTACATATGTAGTTTATATGTACAATTTTTATAAATATATATATTTTTGCTTAATGATATTTTCGTAAATAATATATAAAATTATAATCTACGTATTCTAATAAAAATAAAATAATCTTTCTAACTAATGAATTCCCACTCATTCTATCACTCGGATCTTTTGTGACCCATAACTATTTGATTAACACCTTCATTTTATGTGAAACCCTAATCACCAAAGTTTTACCCATCTCTCGGCTTTTTCTATTGGACGCTCATCAATCATCTATCGATTGCTCATCAAGAGGGCAAAATGTAGCAAGAACGCATGGTGGTTGTTCACATGCCATCATCGTCCCTTGATTTACACGTATGCATGCTTTTCTTTTTCATATATTTCCTATCTCTGTTCTTAAATTTTTTTTTTTGATTTTTTATGTCCACTAAAAATCAAAACTTTATTAATTTCTGAAGAAAATAGGGTTTTTTAACAACAAACTTATTGGTAAAGTTACGTGTTTGCTTAATCATGTTGGTGTATTCTTTTTGCTATTGTTTCGAACATCAAATTCATTATGGTTTCTATATTGATTAGTGATTATTTTGTAATAGATGAACATCTTATAGGGATGAGACTAGTGTAATAAGCTCCCAACTGAATAAATCATTATTTTTGTTTCGAAAATAATAATAAATATAAGCTATGGTACTACACTGATCTAAATGGAACTAGGATCCCTTCCTATATCTCCAAATCCAAAATTACAATGAAATTAAATCACTATATTTTATACAAGAACTTTTCAAATATTCAGAAAAATTACTGTATTTTCTCTTTCATCCACTCATAACACCCTAAACCACTCCCTATATTATAAAAAACCTCACTCACAAAATATAATGGATGGATTGTGAATGCTCTTAAACATTAAAAAATGGTTGCAAATTGGTGTCGAAGGGAAAATTGGAATTTGCCCGGTCAATGGTACAGTCACATTGCAAGTATAATTGTTCAAGGAAATAAATTGAAATGCAAGTATAATTGGTGTATGAGATAGGTTGAAAATTTAGTATTTATAACTGTTTTTGTGAATGCTACAGATTGCAGATTTGATTTGCAACTGATTGCTGAATTGTGAATCGATTTTTTTTCAATCAGAAATTAAATGATAACTGTTCATATGTCAAACCGATCACGGTTTAATGCCAAGTTAGTTGGGTCATTTATTATTGTATACATGGACATTTTGGCTAATTCGAATCAGTTTTCGAGCTGCATTTTGTGTGAATTGTGAATAGGATTGTGTGTGAAACAGTTACGGGTCAAGTTTATTGCAGAATTAATTAAAAGAGGCTGTGAAATGAGTTAAAGTGCGGATTTCTGTCGAGGACTATGATGGTATTTTTATATTTGTTCATTAACCGGTTACACTCCAGGTTGTAGTGTAGGTTTGGATTAGTTTCGGAAATCAGATTCGGTCATTTACTAATTATTTGTTTGCAAAACGAGCCAACATTATGATTTTGGTTTTAATTAATGTTAAAGATACATATTATGAGCATTGTTCATCATTTAAATTTGTTAAAAATTTAATTTGGTTAGGTATTTTTGTTGAATCAATTTCAATATATGATATCGATTATACAAGTCCCAAATTAATCTATCACAAGTTGTAAAACTTACTTGATAGAGAAGATTCATTCTTTTGAGTGTTTGATGACGATGATGCCATGATGGTGATCTTGATTAAGAGTCTAATTGCCCTTTAGTTAAGATGGATTGAATTATGGTGTTAGAGAATTTTGTCAGAGTGATCGCATGAATGAATGATCGTTGTATCCGACACTTAATTAGGGCAACGACTCAACAATCCTTTTAACCACCATATTTACATATTAACCCCTTAAAGTATTAACTCCCATAAAATTAGATACCTTTATTATGGGGCTACACACATTTAGTCCATATAAATGTTAAATGGTCAAAACCTACATAAATATTTCTAACATTCTCCACTTGGCTGCTGGACCATTTTTACTAAACATTTATATATGTGTGTACTATATATACATGTAAAATAATACTAATTGTCCAAGTAATAAAATTAGGTAATTTCGTTAAACCTTCTTATGATAACATCAAAACAAACTGATACAGTCAGTTGCATTATTATTAATGCAAAGACCCCTATCAATTATGATAATGATATCATCTTCAAATTTATAGGTTAGGTGGTAAAGAATATGTTTGTCTAAAATAAACATTATAGTGCACATATATTTATAATATAGACAGACTTTACATTTGAGTGAAGTAAGAAGATAGTATCCTACACGTGTTTACATTGTTTGCATACATTCATAAAAGGTCTCGCCTAAAGCCCATATTAAGTACATGATCATTGAATATTTTGGGCGGTAGACCTTTAGTAAGTGGATTCGCTAACATGTCATGTGTGCTAATATATTCAACAATAACACTTTGGTCTTCCACTCGCTCTCGCACAAACAAGTACTTTGTGTCGAGATATAGTCCAACACCACTTGAGCTATTACTGTTTGAAAAACTCACAGCTGCACTATTATCACAATACATTCTTATAGGACTCTGTATGGAAGTAACAATTTTGAGTCCCTTAATAAGATTCCTTAGAAACATCGCTTGGCACGTGGCATTATAACACGCAACATATTCTGCCATCAGTGTCGATATAGTGGTCAACTGTTGTTGACTCTTCCATGAAATGGGCCCACTTGATAGCATAAAAATGTATCCTAAAGTAAAATTTTGGTCATCCTTACACTTCGCAAAATCAGAATCGGTATAGCCTATGAGTTCAAGATCATCTGGCCTTCTATAAGTTAACTTATACTCTTTTGTTCCTTGTAAATATCGCAATACCTTTTTAGTAGCTTTCCAGTGATCTAGGCCTGAATTTGTTTGATACCTGCCTAGTATGCCAGTTATGTATGCGATATCGGGACGAGTACATACTTGAGCATACATTAAGCTTCCTACAACAGAAACATATGGTAGGAATCTCATTTGTTTGAGTTCTGCCTCTGATTTAAGGCACTAATAAGACCCAAACCTATCACCCTTAACTACAGGCACTACAGTGGGAGTGCAATATTCCATATTAAATCTTTTAAGTATTCGCTCAATATACACCTTTTGAGAAAGTCCTGATGTCCCAATGCATCGATTTCGATGGATTTCTATGCCAATCACATAAGAGGCTTCACCGAGATCTTTCATGTCAAAATTAGCAGATAATAATCTTTTGGATTCATGCAACATGTCTAAGTTATTACTTGCTAGTAATATGTCATCAACATACAACACAAGTATGATGAATCTACTCCCACTCATCTTAATATAAATACACTGATCTACTTGGTTTTTAATGAAATGATGTCTTTTCATTACTTCATCAAATTTGATGTTCCATTATCTAGACGCTTGTTTTAACCCATAAATTGACTTATTTAATTTGCATACCAAGTGTTCTTTGCCTTTAGGCTCAAAACCTTCATATTGTTTCATAAACACATCTTCATGCAAATCTCCGTTTAAGAATGCAGTTTTAACATCCATTTGATGTAATTCTAAGTCAAAATGTTTTACCAAGGCCATAATTATTCTTAGAGAGTCCTTTCTTGACACGGGGGGAAAAAGTCTCCTGATAGTCAATTCCCTCTCTTTGGGTATATCCCTTTGCAACCAAACGTGCTTCATAACGTTCAATGTTTCCATTAGGGTCTAATTTAGTTTTATAGACCCACTTACAACCTACAGGCTTAGCACCTTTTAGTAATTCAGTAAGTGCCCAAACATTTTTATTTTCATTGAGTTCAACTCATCTTCCATGGCACTTAACCATTTAGATGATTGGTCGCAATTAATGGCTTCTTTGAAAGTAGTTGGATCATTTCTTTTACCCAACTTAAAGTCAGTCTCATGAAGGTAAGTCACAAAGTCATCATAAACTATGGGTCGCCTAGGCCGAGAAGACCTTCATAATGGCGGTTCTTGAGTCTCTTGTTCATTTACCTCTTAACATGTTAATGGATTTGATGTAGATGGATCCTCGGTGTTTGTAACATTATTATTATTATGAGGAACCGACGAATCATTAAGTGGTTCAAGTGGCTGACTAATGGGCATCGGTATGTCAATGGATGGTGCCTCTTCAGTTTCTACTTGAAGATTTATCTGCCTACCACCGTCACTCCCACTCAACTTTGTAAACTCAAGGAATTCAGCCTATCTAGTCTCAACAATTCTGGTAGAATGAAAAGGACAATAACATCGGTATCCTTTCGAACATTCGGGATATCCAATAAAAAAGCAGCTAGAGGTGTACAAAAAAACCGGTTTCACCCAAACTGGTTCCCAAACCGACCCAAACCGCCAGTTTCAGGACCGGTTCCCCTTAAGATCTACCAAACCGGTTTTAAAACCGAACCGGTTTGAGAAAAACCAGCTAAAACCGGTTTAAAACCGGTTATAAACCGAACCGAACCGACGTGACAAGGTCGGCCTATCTTGTGTCTAAACCGGTTTATAAACCGAACCGGTTTGAGTTAAACCGGTTTTGACCAGCCGTTGACTAAACTGGTTCGATTTATAAAACCGTTCGGTTTGCGTTTAAAACCGGCTTTGTACACCTCTAAAAGCAGCTAACAGTTTTCATATCTAACTTATTGGAATGTGGATTATACAGCTTAGCTTCAGCCGGACATCCCCACACCTTAAAATAATTTAAATTAGGTTTCCTTCCCGCCCATAGTTCAAATGGAGTCTTGGGAACAGACTTAGAAGGAACCCGATTAAGTATGTGGACGGTTGTTTTTAATGCTTTGGTCCAAAGAAATAAAGGGAGATTACAATTAGCCAACATGCTGCGTACCATATCCATAAGAGTACCATTACGCCTTTCAGCTACACCATTTTGTTGAGCAGTCCCTGGCATGGTATAGTGATTTATTATACCATGATTCTTACAAAATTCAAGAAAAGGCCCCGTGCTTTGTCCAACGTCGGTGTGTCGGCCGTAGTATTCCCCGCCCATATCTGATCTTACAACCTTTATTTTCTGGTCTAGTTGATTCTCAACTTCAGCCTTAAAGGTTTTAAAAGTTTCTAAGCTTTCATATTTTTCATGGATTAAATATATGTACATATAACGCGAATAGTCATCAATAAAAGTAATAAATGACTTATGGTCTCCAATACCCGTACGAAAAGGACCACATATGTCGGTATGTATATAATCAAGTAATCCTGTGCTTCTAGTGGATTACTTGGTCATTTTTCTTACCTTTCTTATTTTTCTTGGTCATTTTTCCTTTAATACATTTAACGCATTTTTCTTCAAAATTAGAAAAGTCTAGTTTTAGTAGTACTTCAATTTTCACGAGTTGATTCATTCTTTCTCGTGAAATATGCCCTAATCTTTGGTGCCATAACATTTGGAAATGGTAAATGCATTATTAGTTTCAATTCCCTCAATGTTGGTTATGGTCTATTAGAAGATGGTGTCACTATAAATTACGTTTAGATCATAATTTTTCGGAATCCCTATTGTCTTATAATGTAGAAGAAAAATTCGTATTTAAAAAGAGGAAAAGATTCATGAATCATATGATTTAGGGCAATACCTTTTTTCGCTAGCCATTCCATAAACTTTGGACAATCCCTTTGATAATGTCCTTTCTTGTGACAGAAACGACATTTAGGAGTGCCTTTAGCTATGCTAGTACTTGATCCAGGGATAGAGAACCTTTTGGATTTTGACTTATTTCCTATTTCACCCTTGCCTTTGAATGTGCTCCTTTTCTTCTTAGAGTCAAAAGTGGCTAGGTGAGCAACATCATGTTTTTCTAGCTTTAACCGTTCTTTTTCCGGAACGTACATGACAATCAATTCGCTCATCTTCCATTTCTCTTTTTGAGTGTTATAGTTGATCTTAAAAAGATCAAACTGAGAAGGAAGAGATGTCATAATGAAGTGAACTAAGAAACCTTCACTGATTTCCATGTTTAGAGTTTTTAAACGGTTAGCCATGCCATTCATCATCATGATATGCTCATGCACACCACTAGTCCCGTTATACTTGGTAGTTAACATTCTAAGAATTAAGATACCAGCATTAGTTGAGGTACCTTTGAATTGATCCTTAACCAAGTCTAAGTAGGCCTTAGCATTTTCCGATTCAGGGATGGCTCCTTTAATGGTAGGAGAGATTGAATTCTTGATTAACATAAAGACATTCTATTAGAACGCTCCCACCAATCATGAGTTTTCTTTTGTTCTGCCGTCGAATTATTGGCAAGAGGAGGAGGAGCATCATGCCTTAAAGAATAATCAAGGTCCATAAATCACAAGGCCTACTTAACTTGTTCTATCCAAGTACCAAAGTTATCTCCGTTCAAAGGTTCTATTCTGTGCAAATAACCGGAACCTGATCGTAAGGTATATGTTTATGCAAGAAAGAATAAATATTATGCTCAGTTATGACTATACGAAACATAATTAGGATACAAAATAAAACATATCATATATAAAATAATGACCTATTACTAACACCAAATAATAGGAAAAAAATACACATCATGTTCAACTATTAACATCTCGTTGGTTTAGTTAACAATTGAACTTAAAATGTTACATTTAAAATTTCTTAAACGTATGTTTTTCGAAACACCGTTGGGTAAGATGAAACAAATATATTTATTTCAATTATCTGAATTATTAAACCAATTGACGTTGGGTTCATGGAATAACAATTCAGGCAATGCATATTTAGTGGCTTAATATTAATGCTTATATTGACTTAAGCAATCTCCCGTCGGTTTGATTACTCAAATCAATTAAAGTACATGCCATTTTAAATGAAAACAGTATATATGAATAAAATCAATCTTCATGAATCATAGTATAGTATGCATGCAAAGGATTTTGTTTCCATATTCCTTTCATGAATACAGAAAAGAATCACATGAATTATAAATCATCTACTTAATTCATGACAATATTCCATTAATTTGTATTCCAAAAATCATTAAATGATTTTATTATTGGAAACAAAACTGAAGAAACAAAAGATGTGCAAATTTCAAGAAAAAAAATAAAAATCAATTCACTATACATAAACCGATTTTCGTTGAAATTTGCAGCGTCGTTAGTTTCCACAATATATATATCATTAAATACTTATTAATTATTCATGGCTACTAATTAAATAAAAATTTATTCATTAGTAGTTTTAATATCCACTATATAGAGATTAATTCGTGCATGTTCACAAAAAATCATGAATTGTTTTAATATTTTAATTTCAGTTTCTAGAAAGCCATACTCATAATTTAGGAATTAAATCAACTTTTTGAATATCCGTTTCTTGAAACATTAAAGTCCGATTTAAGTATTAAAATATAACATCACACAATCATGAACCAATTTCAATTTTATATTCAATAAACGGATATTACCAAAACGGAATTTGTAACCGATGTCAATTTCAGTCACAGGTTATTAATCGAGTTTGGCTTTAATTGATTGAATTATTTAACCTTGGCTCTGATACCACGTGTTGAATCAATCTCAACATATGATATCGATTATACAAGTCTCAAATTAATCTATCACGGGTTGTAAAACTTACTGGATGGAGAAAATTCATTCCTTTGAGTGTTTGATGAAGATGCTGCCATGATGGTGATCTTGATTAAGAGTATAATTGCCCTTCAATTAAGATGGATTGAATTATGGTGTTAGCGAATTTGTCAGAGTGATTGCATGAATGAATGATCGTTATATCTGACAGTTAATTAGGGCAACGACTCAACAATCCTTTTAACCACCATATTTACCTATTAACCCCTTAAAGTATTAATTCCCATAAAATTAGATGCCTTTATTATAGGGCTACACACATTTAGTCCATATAAATGTTAAATGGTCAAAACCCACATAAATATCTCTAACAATTTTATTATTTTTTTAATAAAAATATAGGTATGCAAATTTTGTCAGCATTTCAACCAAAACAATCAAACTTTGGTCACCGTTTAAAACGTATCAAAATATTGTGACATTAAATTTTTCTTAACTATTGCTATGAATTTAATGACTTATATTGTTATTAAATATAAATTTAACTCAAATTGCATAATAGCATATGATCATACATTTTTTTAAGAAAACAACTATTTAAATGAAAAACATTTGGCATCCCCTAGAAGATAGTAAGGTTAATTTATTCAACAATGTATATTGAAATAAATGTATATTGAAATAAAGTTTGTATGACCGATAAATAATTTTTTTAGTTACAACTAACTTTATAGTTATTTAATACTGATTGCAATTAAATAACCATTGCTTTTAAAATGAAGATACAATTTATAAACTTATTATTAATAAACAATCATAAGACACAACCTAAAATTACTAAAACCATGTGTAGTCATAATGTCATACCTCTAGGCATTTCAACATTTTGAAAAACGGGGTGTAGTCATAACTCTGCACTAATCATTACTCAATCATTTTTTATTTTATTTTTTAATTAAAGCTAAACAAATAATTTCATTAAATAAATAAAAATTATATTAATTCTCACTTCTTGCTAATTACGTCCAAATTGTTAACTCCGTCGGTTTTTTAACGTTACATGAGGGGTATTTTTGTCAATTATTTTTATGTTTTATATGTATAACTTACAACTTTGGGAGACCAATTATAAACAAGTGAAGATAAAGGAGGGTTAAATGTTATAGTTCCCAAACTTAATTAAAAGACCCCATATATGTAAAACTTGGTGCAATACCACCTTGAAGGACCCGAATAGTTAATACGAAAAGTATAAGGGTAGTACGAAAGAACTTAAGGGGCGGTTTGGTGGAGATCAAAAGTTCATGGACCAAGTTGAAATAACTTTGTGTCATAGTTATCTTTTAATTAGTATTAAATAAATTAGAAGTCTAGTATGATTATGTTTCCTAGTTTTAGTAGGATTATAATTGTGGGTGTTATATAAACCCATCAATAGGTTTATTTTTAGTGTGGTAGAAAATATTTTGTTCTTGTTTTCTTATTAATGAAAAAAGTCGCATAAACGTTTTATGCAATATTGTCTTTGTGTTCTTGATTCACTTGTCTAATGTTTAACAAGTGGTATCAGAGCCTAACGATCCAGACTCGTGTTTCCGATCAGCGTTAACATTCCGGTCGAAGGTGTTAAAGTAAGAGAAAGAATTTGGAAGTTTTGAACAAGGTCAGTCCGTCAGGTTGTTTGTTCGAACGAGAGCAGAGGTATTATTGGTGAAAAATATTATCGATAAAGGGTTGGAGCGTTTTCTCTTTGTTGCTCGATTGAAGCAAACTCATAAGGGAAAGTATTTTATTTTTGTGTGGAAAGAATTCGTCACATTCTTTTTGGTTGGGAACTGTGGTCACAAGAAAAGTCAAAACACAAATTATTATATGTTTTGTGGCCACGTGAATTAATATACATCTCCATTCTTTCTTTTAACAAATTCTGGCGCACCCAATTTGAGGAAAGAGATAGACCTTATGATCAAGAAGTTAAATTTTTGACGCAAATTTACTGTGATTTCTTCACAGCCGAAATCCAGGTCACTGGTATTTTGCAACTTCGATCAGAAACAAGAAGTGCTAACCAGTAAAGAAACTGAAACAATGGCAGAACTGCAAGTCGTAGGAGGAATCAAGAAGTTGAACCAAAGCAACTACAAACAATGGTCGACATGTATCAAATCGTATCTTCAAGGTCAAGATCTTTGACAGGTAACGAACGGTACCGAGACGAGACAACCCGCGAACGATATTAACGGCAGTATCAGGAAGTGGTAGGTGAAAGCGGGTCGGGCGATGTTTTTCATCAAGACAACGGTTGATGATGATGTTCTTGATCATATTCAAGAACTCGAATACCCAAAGCAAGCGTGGGATACGCTGGAGACCTTATTTACGAAGAAGAACGATGCTCGATTGCAACTAGTCGAGTGTGAGTTGATGACGGTTTCCCAAGGAGATCTTCCGATCGCACAATATTTTCGCAAAGTTAAGAATTTATGTCGCGAGATTGGAGAACTCGATCCACAGTCTCGGGTTAGCGATGCTCGTATGAAGCGGATACTCATCCACGGCTTAAGGCCGGAGTATCGTAGCTTTGTTACCGCTATTAAAGGGTGGGCGACCCAACCGAGTATAACCGAGTTCGAGAATATTCTTGCTGGTCAAGAAGCCTTAGCAAAACAGTTAGCCGGTGTGTCGGTTAAAAGTGAGAGCGAAGCCTTGTATGTCGGAAGGAAGGAGAAGCATCGATTCAACAAAAATAAGAAACGGTATGGCGAGAAAGGCAAGAGTAAGTATTGTTAGAACGAGAAACGTGAACGATCGAAGAAGATAGAACGGAACAGAAAGAGTCGAGTTCAAAACTCTGAAGAAGATTCATCGGATAAAGAGAACCGAGATAAGGAATCAAGGTACCGACCAAAGCAGTTTCCTTTTAGGTGCCATAACTGTGGACAAAAATGGCACATGGAAATAACTGTCGAGAACCTAAGAAGGAAGGTAATGCAGCTGTCGTTAAAAAAGAAGAACCATGGGATGTGGAGGCTAATATGGCCGAGGTTCCGAAAAATTACGCAGTTGACACCGAATTCAAACCGAACTTGGAAGATGAATGGTTTGAAGTAGGCTCCTGTTAGTGGACAGATCAGGAAGTAATGCCCAAGTCAAATCAGTTGAAGGCAACATTGGAATCATCTGTTATTTTTTTGAATTTAGATGATGAGGAAATTGTGGTTGAAGAAGAAAGAATGGTTGATCAAGACGTAACCGTGATAGTAACCAAACAAGACGAGAAAGAAACCGTGTTGGATGAAGTGCACAAGAAGATAGTTCCGTCTCATGCTACAGGTTGTCATGGTGGAATAGAAAACATTGAAGATCAACAAACCAACAAATTTAATGTTGGAGTTTGCATGAGGTTCATGCATAGTTCGGACGATCCGAAGGAACAATCGAATGAAGGAGTTAATTTCGAGAAGGAGCATGCATCAAGTGAAGATGGAAGAATTGCTTTGAGTACCATGATAGTTGGTCATGAAGTTGAGAATGCAAAAGTTGTTTCCTATCTGAAACCGGGTGATGCAGTTCTAAACAGTGGTAATCTCGAAACTAGCTCGGTTGTCAACAGGAAAAAGAAACCTAATGGTAGAATGAAAAAGTCGAATTCAAGAATCAAGCTCAAAGAGGTGCGAGCGTTACAAGGTGTGAAGGATCTTGAAGGAACAATGGTAGTTGGTATTGAGAGGGAGTGTAAAACTTGGTGCAATACCATCTTGAAGGACCCGAATGGTTAATACGAAGAGTATAAGGGTGGTACGGAAGATCTTGCCTTCTCCACAGGCAATCTTGCCTTCTCCCTCGCAATCTTGCCTTCTCCCTCGCAATCTTGTCCAAAGCTTGTCTACAGAGACATACTCCACAGGCATGCCTACAGCGTGGCTTTGTTCGCCGCTGGCTCGTCCGTGTCTTGCAACCTCATTCGGACGCCCTCCACGCAGGATGTGTGGTAGATGCTCTTAACACTAGCGTTCTCTAGATGTTTGCATAGTTATAATATCCAATAAATTAAGAATCCTAAAAGTCTATGTTTACAAAAATCAATAACCATCAAAATAAATAATGTATCTAACAAGAATTGTATTTTAGGCCTTTAGCATTTTCTGAATCAAGACATTGTTTATGTGATTTGAAATTTTGAATTAACTTATTCGAGACATTGTTTATGTGATTAGTAATTACTATTGTACGTATTAATTTGTTAGTCATAAAGTATATTTACAACTGAAATTTGGGTGTCTCTTATCTGACCAGTAAATTAAAATCGAGTGTTATTCCAAAACCAAAAATGTTTACACCGATAAGAAAAAAAAATAGGAATTGGATCCCATGATCCTTTGAACACTAAAAATGACTAAAGTCACTTTTATTACGTATTTGTGTTGTTATAATTAAGTGTAACAGTGTAAGTAAAATCATTGACAAAGCACTAAAGCACATATAAAGTATAAAAGTTGATCTACTTAAGCCCATGACT
Organism: Bidens hawaiensis; assembly: GCF_021521415.1. NCBI lineage: Eukaryota > Viridiplantae > Streptophyta > Magnoliopsida > Asterales > Asteraceae > Bidens > Bidens hawaiensis. The sequence goes on from NW_027495866.1 coordinate 163,910, forward strand.
TGAGCCCAAATTAGTGTCTTGTAAGAAGGGCTCCGGAAACATAGCAATTTAGTCTATTTAAGGACAACTTTAGCCCATATAGTGATTGGATCAGCTGTAGTAACCTGGTTTCTTTGTATGGAGTAGCTAGGGATGCGATCCTATGAGGACTACCAATTGATGTTGATGGGTTAGAACTGATGTCTAAGCAAAGCCCTCACCCGCGTGCGTATGTTTGAAAATTAAAATCATGCAACCTGAATATGACTCGTTGTATTTGTCTATCTATACGATTCAAGCAGGTTTCCAATCATAACGGGTTGATGATTAGTAATAAAGTTGTGAACAGAGTAAACGAGTCATAAACAGTTGGGGGTGAACAAATATTATATATATTTCTTAATTCTAAATTTTAGTTAGTTGATAGGTTAACTCGTTTAAGTTTGCACAGTCCTACATGATCCAATTATTAAAACGAGTTAGATATGTCAATAAAGACTAGTTGAACCTAATTGTTTTTGTGTCATATTTACATCGTGTGACGAATTACCAAGTCTAGTATAACATGAGTGAATACTAAATTCATAAAACCTCTACCTAACTAAACCGGGAAGGAGGGGTAAGACCACGTGTGAGCAGATAAGCAAGTGCAGGAGGTAACCACAAACCATGCAGGAAATACAATCTAAGAAGCTATAGTTACAATATGAAATCTGAAAAGTACAATAGAGAAGCCGTGAAGAAGTTGCAATTTAATACATATATATAATATGAAAAGGATGAATAGTGAGGCTGGCATGGGCAAGTGGTGATGTGCAAATATTAAAACTATTGGGTTTCTTTTCATCGTTGTAAATACTATTAGGAGGCCTCTAATCGCATGTTTCAAAAAGATTGAAATTAAAAAAGAAGTGGAACCTTCAATCTCAATCCAGTATCCGCTTTTAATTTTTCGAGTGAAGCAAACACCACTCAAATCAAATTTGTGTACAAAGGACTTATAGATCAATAGCATCATGTTGTTTGTTATGGTGGCGCCTTTCTTAGATGATGAGTATTCAAGTTTGTGGAGGCATGGTACCAAATAACCCACGACGCAAAGATAATACTCTGCAGACGCGAAAGATCTTTCGCGGAGAAACATATATTCCCCATGGAGGGGGTATTATCAAGCAAGGATAACCATCTGCATGCAGAATGCTTTCCACGAAGAAACATATATATTCTCCATGGAGGGGATATTATTAAGCAAGGATAACCATCCGTATGCAGAATGCCTTCCTCACAGGAAGATATACATTTCCCGCCGAAGAAACACTTAACACTTAACAACTCAAAGAATTCAGCAAAAGACATGTTGTGATAAAATGCAGGACAACACGTGACATGGAAGGAAAAGACCAATCATAGGTCAAGATCTCTATAATACTCACGATTACACGATGGACCAATCATAGAATGCCAACGTTGTATCTGCCCAGAAGAGATCTTCATATGCCAGCTGACCAACCAATCAGGAGCCACTATTGCACTCAACCATGAGAATAGAAGGTTCCATTGAGTGGGACAGCTAGCCCAATCCTTTTCCTTCCCTTCGGCTATAAATGCCAGAGATAAACCAACGGTAAAGGGTCCACAATCTTATTCTCTATAGGAATTACTCATCGCTTACCTTACTGATTCTTACGCCGGGGGTGGTTATGAGAAGGCCCTCTATTCCCCTTCTCATCACGAGCTCACGGTGTTCGGTTTTGCAGGTTACTGCTGCCGGGATTCATAGCAGTCCTAGTATTGAATCACCGGATATTATTAAGCTAAGCCCACCTGGGGTTAGGTTAATATCAATCCATCATCGGTCAAGGCATTGCATTAAGCCTACTCAGGGTTAACTTAGTGTTTAATCATTGACGCCATCCGTATCGGTTAGAACAGCAGCTAAACATTAAAAAATCGTTATGAGTTCCGGGAGGCCTCCTCTGTCCACAGCACCGTCGTCCAACCGTGCATGACCCAAAACAGATGGGTCCAGGAAGGAAATGACAGACGTAACAAGTTGTTGGGAAGAAATAATGAGGATAACATCGAGGTGGAACGACCACAACAAGACCCGTCATTTAGATTCACCGAGGCACGGTCTTCTCATTAGAAAGGTCCCGTAGTGACTGCAGACCTGGACGAGGATCTAGAGATGTGGTTAAAAAGAGAACAGGAAAGGGTCAGTGCGGAGTATGAGAAACGATTGAAGGAACAAATGAGAAGGCAAATGGGTCAAATAATGTCCAAAGCTTTGCCAAAGCTTATATTCCCGGAATGAACAAAATGATTCCTTGCAATCTTGTCCAAAGCTTATATTCCCGGAATAAACAAAATGATTCCTCTGATGAAGCCACAGCGACCAATTAAAAGGCCAAGGTAAAAGCTTTGCCAAAAATCGAGAACAGTCCCCGGGCCAAAGCCGAGTAGCTAAGTCAAAAGGCAATCTTGCGAAAGAACGAAACTCTCGTGAAAAAAGTATCAGTGATCAAAGTAGAAGCGACGGAGAGAGCCCTGACCCAAGAGACTAAAGGCGGCTAGAAAGGCACTTAAGTTATTACCCCGGCGCGGATGTTAATTTCACTTAATTATACCGGCCCAAAGCATTCACAAAAAAGTCGAAGTTCATACAACGGATCGCGGATGCTCCACTGCCTCAAATTCTAAGTTACCTTCTTTAGTAGAGAAGTATGATGGGATGTCGGATCCAGGTGACCACCTGCAGAGCTTTAGAACAGCAGGAGGAGCCATGGGATGGACATTCTAGTATGGTGCCACATATTCGCTCTAACCCTCCATGGTTTAACCAGAGAATGGTTCCAAAGGCTTCCTGAATGCCAGATTATAGGTTTCGAAGACTTCATTACAAAGTTCTGTCAACACTCTAGTCAATAGCGGAGACACAAACGCGATCCCGAGATTCATAACAGTCATAGCATTGAATAATTGCTGATTATTAAGCTAAGCCCACCTGAGGTTATGTTAATATCAATCCATCATCGGTCGAGGCATTACGTTAACCTTGCCTAGGGTTAACTTAGTGTTTCTTCAAAGTCTCATAGCAGATAAAAGGGCAAATGTCATAAAAAAACACACCTACGTTCAAGTTTTTCTTACAAAAGTACCTCCATTTTTTTTCCATATAAAAGTCCTTCTACATTTAATTTTTAAACATAAGTGCGAAATGACTAATAATTTTCTATATGAGTTTATTAAATTAATGGTCTCAACTATATAGAATTACAGTCTCAGTCTATAAGTTTGCTCAAATTTAATTAATTTTAAAAATTATTAAAATATCTTAACAAAAAAAATAAAAAGTCTAATTTAGAACGTCCTGTTTATCTTCGTCGACCAGCACCACAGAACCGCCGACCATTTATAAATCATCAGAGAACTGGCAGCCGCAATCTTAACGCATAAATTTGGAATCGTTTCAGATGGTAAAATCTATGATTTCTGGATCGATCCAGAAAAGGAGATTAACTAATTGACGGTAAACCGATGATGATATGCCGGTGTAGTGGTGGGTTGCAGCAACGTGAAAGACGAGTTGTGGTAGACGCCATTTCCTTGTTCTCAGTTCAGAGCACACCACCAGAGAAAACGAAGTCGAATGGTGCCTGCAATGTAGGGGTTGCAAACTTGACCCAAACCCTTTCAAATGGGTTAATTTGGGTTGCTTTAGAAAGCATATGGGTTGGTTTGGGTCATAGATTTTAATAACATGGTCCAAATGGGTCACTTGAAATTCCACCTTCTTATTTTCGGGTCAAAATGGGTCGACAAATTTAAAGAAATGGGTCGATGTGGGTTAGTGTCTTAAGGAAAAGTGGCAAGCTCGGGTTGAAACGGGTTTTGGATTGGAACGAGTTCGGTTTAGGTTTCGAGCCGACACGAGTTTTCGCACTGGACGGGTTGGGTTTTGGTTACCTTTGTTTCTTTTTGGTCGGTTTTGGAGCACTGGACGTGTTGGGTTTCGGTTTCTTTTGTTTGTTTTTAGTCGGTTTCAGATTCGTTTTCAGCCTTTTGTTTCGTTGTGTTCTATTTTTTTAGTACATTTCTGTTCGGTTTCAGTTTTTTAGTTTTGTTTTGATCGATTTTTTCGGTTTCGATCAATTCGGTTCAGTTTTGGTTTATGTTTCGTTTTCGTCGACTATCGGTTTCAGCTCATTTCTTGGATTTTTTTTTGTACAACGAGAACAACGGAGAAAACGTTTTGGTTTTTTTACATTTTTCGTTTTTGATTTATATTTTGAGTTATGATTTTTTTATTAATTTTTTTGAAGGGGTTTTTATTGTGTTAATAAAAACCCCTTAAAAAAATTCAAAAAATTTAATTAAAAAAATCATAATTCAGAATATAAATCAAAATAAAAAATTAAAAAAACTAAAGCGTTTCCGCCTTTTTCCTCGCTCTTAAAAATAAAATAATAAAAAATAAAAAACGATCCGATACCCATTTTGACCCGTTCCAACCTTGACCCATTCTGACCCGGACCCGTTCTGACCCGAACCTTTTGATCCTAACCCGTTCCAGCCCGAACCAAAACAACCATTTTTTAGTTTACTCATTCCGACCCTAACCCGTTCCGACCCATGACCCGTTTCGACCCAGCCCAACCCATTCTACTGCAATGGTTGTTGGACCGGCGAGAGAGAGATGCGGTGGTGTGGCGGTGGATTCAAGTGAGGGTGGTGGCTGACGAAATGGGATATGAAAGGTGCAAAGAAAAGTGTACAGGAAGAGAGATGGGATTGGGTGTTTGATTAGTTGGTGGTAGGTACGAGTAAATTCCGTATCGCCGTACTGATTTGGTACAATCAGTACCAAAGTATTGAGTATCGATACGGTACTGGTACGGTATCAATATTTCCTAAATTTTACCTTAAATACTGTACTGTCCTGGTATTGGTACTGAAGCGAAAATTTCGGTACCGGAATAAAAAATTTGCGATTTTCAAGATCGGGATTTTTGATACAAGTAGCTGTCGGTACCGATACGGTACCGGTCTCATCCTAGTTGGTGAGTCATGAGGATTATTAATTCTTTATTCTTTTTTTTCCTAATATAAAGGCTCATTAGCATCATACAAATTATATTCATGCAAATTATTAGGCGAAATTTATAATTTTTTATAGTTAGAAACCAAATACAAATTTAGTGTATGTTGCAGGACCATTAATATAATTAACTCGTATAGTAATTATAAGTCATTTCACATTGGGACTTTCATATGAAAAATAAATAAATAAGTAGTTGAAGGACTTTTGTAAGAAAAACTAGTAACTATGTTGGTTTTAATGGTATTTTTATAGGTGAGTGTATGTAGGAGCACGTTTAACATGTGAGGTGAACGCTACATCCAACATTATGTTTTAGGATAAAGTTAAAATACAAAGGGTTATAGAAATGAAAAATGTGAGAAGTAATTTAGTCTATTGATCTTATATTTGTGTAACATCTCAAGAAATACCCTATTTAAGTTTTGGGTCAAAAATGTCAATTCTGAAACTTAAAGGGTATAAAATAAAAAATTTTGGTTTTTAGACCCATCGCGTAAGATATGTTTAGCATCGCGCTACGCGATGATGTTTCCCAGAAAGTTACAAAAGAGGGGGCGTCGCACTGCGCGATGGTCCAGAAGGAAATGGGTATCGCGCTACGCGATGACCCGGTTATGTAACCGAGTCCACGTATCCAACTACGTGTTAACATGTGGCACAATCTTACGTATTGCGGCGTCGCGGTACGCGATGGCCTATGGAAAGGCCCATCGCGCTACGCGAAGGTGGGCAAAACTTTGCCTATAAAAGGGGGCTACGGGTGTGAAGCATTCATATCCCAAAAACACCTTTCTTACACACACACAACCTTGGGAGGCGGGCCCGACCATTATAAGGTTTCGTGGTCCCGATTTCTCGTAATTCATGCAAGAACTGAAATTTTAACGAACCGTAGATGTGTTAAGCGAGCTGGAAGCGAGATCCTGACGATTTAAGTTTCAATAAGTGATTAGGCAATTAAAACACCCACATGAGGTAGGGGTTCTGCTTAAATTATTATTATAGTTATAATGGCTTAGACTATAGTCGGGAGTATAGCCTGAACCTTGATTACTAATAAGCATAATATACCTATTCATAAGTAAAGGTCATAGTAAAGTATTGTTTCTTTGTGATTAAGAAACGTAAGGAATAAAATAATATTTCTTTGTGATTAAAGAAATGTATGCAAAGGTTATAATTAGATTAAAGTTTCTTCTAGAAGAAGAAACTCGATATAGATGTTTCTTCCTCAGGAAGAAACATAGTATATGATTAATGAATAGACAAATAGACTAAAGATCCAAATGTTTTATAGAAAGAAATGAATTGTCAAGGTTAAGCTATACGAAACAGACTATAGGTCTGTAGCTAGATCGTTGATCTAGATATTTATACAAAGGTTGTTCTCGTACTATAGGTCCGAGATAGAAAGAATGCATAAATCAGAAAGATACACTGATCAAGAACAAAGGTGAATACTGTTGATACATGTTTTGTCCGTCTCAGTCTTTATTGGTATTGATAATGTAATAGTTTAATGTTATAGGGGTTATTAATGTAAATTTGCCTAAATGTAAGGCACATTCGTTACTTCGTAACGAATGTGTCACATTCGTCCTAATGTAAGTCCCATTTGTTAACCAAGATTAACGAATGAAACATAACGAATGTAGGCTTTTCGTTATCATTAAAGTATTAACGAGTAAGGTTGTTCATTCGTTAAGTGTAACGAATGACTCATTCGTTAAGACTATCTTAACGAATGAGGTCATCTCCTATATATATCCCTTGTAAGTTATCTAAAGTAACAGTTCTGATATTTTCCCTATTCCCTCTCGTTACTCTGTCCATTTGTCCTCTCAATACACACAGGGCACATACTAACGTATATCTAGCCTAATCGCATTGATAATCAACATGAGCATTGTCGTAATCATAAGATCTAGATCCGTCTAAGCTCTCTCAAGTGGTATCAGAGCCACAGATCTGATCTTCGATGCTTCTAGTTGGTTTAATCGTATAATTGAGCTTGTATTTGATTCATTTCATGATGAATTGATCAGATTTGAAGTTTAATTGAATTCAATTGAAACAGAGACTTGTAGGAATCGATTCAAAGTGAACTGTTCAAAGTATATTGATTCGGTATTAAGGTATGAATGAATGAGAATTGTATGGATTTGGATTAATCTGAGTTTGAATTGAGGTATGGATAGTTTGTTGTGAGTTCGGATTGCTGTGGTTAATCTGGATTGATTAATTGAGAGTATTAGTTGAAGTTTGTGATTACGGACGAGTAGTATTAGGTTCGGATTTGAGTTCCGAGCAGATTGACATAGGTTTTAGGGTGAATTGGATGGATTTGGATTTAGTTTTGAATTTCAGACCTGATGAAGATTTGAATTCTGATTCGTTACTGATGAATTCTGATTCATTACTCAAGTAACTGATCATTCGTTATTCACTAGTTATTCGTGAAACACATTCGCTAAACATATTCATAATTCATCATTCGCATTTGCTTAAATCTGAATCGTAATCCCATTCGCTATTCATTCTACATTCGTGATACACATTCGCTATACCCATTCGTTATACCCTCACATTCGCTAAACTCATTCACCATTCGCCTGAACTATATTCTCATTCGTTACACTTCATAACGAATATCACTCCATTCGTTATTGAGTCACATTCGCTTGAATCATTAACGAATATCATTCATTCGTTAATTGTTGCAACTCACATTCGTTACTGTTCTTTCATTCGTTTTGAGCAGTAACCATAAGTTTTAAGTATTGACAAGTTTGGTCCTTGAAGGTTAACAGTTGCTTACTCATGGCTTCGCAAAACGTTTCTTACTATGCATTAGCATCTCAGAACGCGTTAATGCAGCAGATGCTGACCATGGATAATGAAATTGGCAGTCACAACAAATGTCCCAAACTGTTAAAACTTTCAGATTTTGCTCGTTGGGAACCGAGGTTCCGTGCTTATTTGGGATCCGTTCATCCAAGTAGTGTGCGTTTTCTCGATGATGTATATGCGGCACCTCTGGTACGTAGTGACAACATGGGTAGGACTCCTAAGGAATTCAAGGATTATGAAACTCAAGAGTTGAAAGATTTTGAGAGTGAAACAAAAGCTTATTCAACTCTCACTATGGCATTACCTGAACAAATTTTTCATCAATACAGTACCATTAAGATCTGTGCTTCATTGTTCACAACTTTGAAAACAAGAAGTTTGGGGAACACTCTCGAGAGTAAAAAGACTCTCCTAAAATTTCAATTTAGAAATTTTATTTTGATGAAAAATGAGACTGTTGAAGAGATGATTAACCGATTTAGTCATTTGATTGTTGAGATGTCAAGTGTCAATCTTGAGCCAACTGAAACAGATAAGATTGATACACTGAAGAATGCCTTGTCTCCTTCATAGTCAATTTTCCTGTTTGTATTGAAAGAAAATGGTTTCTTTCGAAACACCGAGCTTACAGCTGTACAATTCATCAATAAGATTGAGGAAAGGGAATTTGATATCAAATGTCAAAACTCGTTGAAGGAAAATCAAAGTCAGCATCCTTCAAATCAAAATCCTTTACTCTATGGGGGTGCTATGCCAGCAAATCATTCTTCAAGTTCTGTACCAATTAATGCTTTCTTTGCCTAAGCTCAAGAAGAAATTCCTAATGTAAACTATCCGCCTAATGTATGCTTTATGGCTAATGGAGCTAATGCAAGCACAAATGCTCCAGCTTCAAGCTTGCCTAAAGTAAATCTGCAAGAGGCTGAACTACAGTTTGCATTCGTGTGCGCTTTTATGACTTCGTATGAACAGCTTGTTGGAAGCAAAATAGCCACGAGTGAGTTAACTGATGAAGATTATGATCAAATCTACCCTGATGATCTTGAGTTAATGGATCTCAAGTGGAACATGGCTTTGATAGTCAGAAAAGTCAAGAGATTCATGCAACGAACTGGGAAAGACCTTCCTACTTTGAATAAAAGGGTTGGATTTGATAAGTTGAAGGTGAAATGTTACAATTGTGGGGACTTTGGCCATTTTGCCAAAGAATTCGATAAACCAAGAAAAGAATATTCTGGACCCCGCAATTCAGATAGACCTTCAGGAAAGAATTCATCAGGTGGTGATAAGAGTAAACCAACTATAGTTGTTGGTGAACAAGATAAATCTTCTGCTACTCAAGCGATGGTGGTTAATGAAGCTGTTGACTGGTCTCAACGTTTGTTGGGTAATCAAGCAAATGTAGCTATTGTTGAACCAGTGGAAAAATTCGAAGATGCAAGCAGTGATAATGTATCTGAGGAAAGTGATTCATCTGACTCTAAGACTGATACTGAACAAAGTTCATTATCTCAAACCGAATCAATTCCTGATCAAGTTGAAACTTATGCTTGTATGGCTAAGATTGATGAGGTATGTCCTAAACCTCAAATTAATCCATCTGAATCTTCATCTAAAGTGATTGAGTATGTTGAATGTGTTGTATTTAAAGCCAAACTCGAAACAGCTTTAAATCAGAACAATACTCTCACAAAAGATTACTTTATGATCAATGAATGCTACAAACAAAAATCAAAATTACTAGAACAGTCAACTCTTAAAATTCAAAAACTGTATGAAAGCAATCATGATCTTAAAGCTAAGTTTCAGTGTAAGATTATCGTAGTTGATCAACATTTTAAGGAGATTCTTCGACTCCGAACCTGTATTTCTAATCTCGAAAATGAAGTAATGGAACTTAAGAATAAGCTTGGAAAATTTAGAGATTCGTCATTTCTTTTGAATGAAATCATTAAAGTTAACCATTCACATAAGAAAAATGGAAAAGCAGGTTTGGGATATGTCGAGATTCCTCCTCCTTTTAAGAAGATTACAGTAGCATTCCCGATGTGGAAAAATGCTCAGATATGCGTACTGTTAAATCTGAGGATGTTGATTCAACCAAAACTACTCAAGAACCTATTCATATCAAAAGTAAAACTGTTTTTACCAAAAATGAATTGGATGGTTCAATCGAGGAGTTGACTGAACCAGATGAGATTGTCAAAAACAAAAATATACCTGTTAAAAATCATATTCTGTGTGAACCTGAAGAGTTTGAGCAAGCGGTTTATGGCTCAAAGTCATTGGGAGTTTCAGTGAAAAGGTCTAATGTAATTTCTAACTCGAAGAAATCAGATAAACCGACTGTCACTGATGAGGAGTTGATGAAATTTGTCAATCCTCAGTCTGTTTCTTCAAATGGGAAAGTTTTAAGTTAAAGGGTTTATCAAAAGTTTTTTCGGACAAGGAAGTTCCATTGAATCTTTTTAAACCTGAAATGATTGAGAGTGTATTTCAGGATGACACTTCAAAAGTTACCGAACTTGAACAACAATTTAACAAATCAAAATCTAAACATGTTCAAGAAAAGACAAAGAGCACCACATTTAAACCCATAAAATTTGTCAAATCATCTGGGATGGAGAATTCATCTAATTCTACCAACCCAGCATTTTTCCAAAATAAAAAGGGACGTACATCTGCTGGTATTAAGAAAGTGTCTTTTGAAGAATCAAAATCTCAACCCGAGCTTGACAATCAAACTAGTGGTTCACTACATAAGTCTTTAGACTCACTTTTATGTTTTAAGTGTGGAGAACCGGGACATGTTTCTAAAAAATGTAGAGCAAAGGTTGATGAGATCAAGGTGTCATCAAATTGTAAGACTTAACTGAATGTAAAACCAAAAGAAAAACAAATTGATGAGAGTGTCATAATGTATTCTGATGTCATTCCAAGTAAAGTTATTAGGATTGAATCATTTAAGGTAACGAACAAATGTGTTGATCGTGCTCAACCAATTTGTTCAAACACTAATTCGGGAATTATACGTGACGGGTACTTAAAGAAGAAAAACAAGAAACCTGTCACCTAGTCTCAAGTACCGAATACGAGTGTTAAATTATCCTTTTCTCCGAAAGTATCAAAGGGAGAGCCCAAGACTGAGACTTGGGCTACCTTTTTGAACTAATCATTTACTTGTTTGTGCAGAGTTCGTCCAGGTCCGGGTCTACATACAAATGGATTTTGGATCGTGGATGTTCTAGGTATATTACTGGCAACCTCAATATTCTGAAGAATGTTAAAGATATTCAAAGGGGTTATGTTGCGTTTGCTAGTAACAACGGGGGAATGATTACAAAGGTGGGAGAAGTGTCAAACGGGACAGTGACGTTTGAAAGAGTAAATTATTGTGAGAAGGTGGATCATAATCTGCTAAGTGTTTTGCAGATATGTGATAAAAAGTTTACCACCATTTTCATAGACAAGGAATGTATTATTCTTCAACCAGGATATACAATTCCTGAAGATATGTTTGTCATGAGATCACCTCGATCCAATGATATTTATGTACTGGACATGACTAATGATGTACCTGTTTCACCCTTAGCTACTTGTTTCGTGTCTAAAGCTACCGAAAAGGATTCTATTCTTTGGTATTGACGCATGGGACACATTCACTTACGCAAGATGAATTTTTTTATTTCAAACGAGTTGGTGGATGGTGTATCTCTTAAGAATTTCAAGTTCAATGATCATTGCGTTGCATGCAAGAAGGGGAAACAAAAGAAGAAATCACATCCACGCAAGTCACTCAATACGATTATTACACCACTGGAACGACTTCATATGGATCTCTTCGGTCCAGTGAATCGTGCTAGTATTGCTGGAGATTTATACTGCTTGGTAGTGACTGATGATTTCTCACGTTACTCATGGGTGTTATTTATGGGATCGAAAGATCAGACACCTATCTTAATTCATAATCTGATTACGAAAATCGAGTCACTTTACAAACTAAAAGTGAGACAAATTCGAAGTGACAACGGAACTGAATTTAGGAATAATGTATAGGATTTCTTCTGCATACAGAAAGGAATTCATCGGGAATTTAGTGCACCTTATGTTCCTCAACAAAATGGTGTATTTGAAAGAAAGAATCGTACGCTAATTGAAGCTGCAAGAACGATGCTCGCTGATTCAAAGCTACCCATTCAATTCTGGAACGAAGCTGTGAATACAGCATGCTACACACTGAATCGCGTACTAACTGTAAAGAAGCTCAAGAAGACGAGTTTCGAGCTTCTGAACAATCGTAAGCCGAACTTAAAGTATTTGGAACCATTTGGGTGTCCTTGTACTATTTTGAAGAGAGATGCCGGTAAATTTGAAGAAAAGGCATTTGAGGGTTATTTCTTGGGATACAATTCTCCAAAGAAGCGAATCTTCAATATCTCTTCTGGTTGTGTGGAAGAGTGGTACCATGTGGATTGTCAAAGTTATACCATTCCACCAACAGGCAAGGGTTCCGATTGGATGTTCGATTACGACGGTTTATTTAATTCGTTCATTTCAGCCGTTGAAGACATACCTGAAGATTTTATTCGATCTTATTTGGAGGAGCAATGTCTTCCAATTCCTAGTTCTTCGTATGCTGATGTGAATGACTCTCCTAACGTATCAGAGACATCGAATGATGTTTCTGAGTCTTCCTATGAAGCTGATTTTGTTGATTCATCGTCAGGACCATTAGAGGAAGCTATAGACACAAATGAGCCTATTCTAATTGATGATGACTCTCCAACTGTCTCTTTAGACACGACTGAGGAAAATATCACCAATCTGGGTGATAACGTATCTGTACCTGCCAATCCTTCCTTAAGGATTCATTCTAATCATCTGCAGGAACAGATAATTGGTGATGTACACGACGGGGTTCGTACACGACACCAGTTAACTAATATACATGACGAACAAGTTGAGTGTAATTTATCTCCTACTAAGGATTCGATTGTTTGTGCTTATGCGGACTTGCACTCTTCAGGTATCCTTAGTATTGCACAATACACCTACTTCCTATCACAGATAGAACCGACAAGTGTCGCAATGGCACTCAAGGATCCATCTTGGATTGAAGATATGCAGAAGGAGCTACAACAGTTTATTCGATTGGGTGTATGGGACTTAATTGATAAACCCGATCGCGTGAAAAAGGTGACTCCAACTAAATGGGTTTTTAAGTGCAAAAAGGACGACCGCGGGGTAATCGTGAGAAATAAGGCACGATTAGTTGTTCTTGGTTACAATCAACAAGAAGGCACAGATTACACCGAAGTATATGCTTCGGTTGCACGACTGGAGGCTATACGTATCTTTCTGGCCTATGCAGCCTATAAAAACTTTAAGGTTTATCAAATGGATGTGAAATCGGTGTTCTTGAATGGAGCTATTCATGAGGAAGTGTATGTGAAGCAGCCTCTCGGTTTCGAGGATCCAGACATTCCAGAGCGTGTTTACCGATTAAACAAGGCTCTTTATGGTTTACACCAGGCCCCGAGAGCAAAATCCAGACATCGGAGGGGAAATCCAGACATCGGGTTATGGTACCCCAAAGACGATAAGTTCGATCTCACCGCTTTCACTGATTCAGACTACGGAGGATGCAAAATCAACTTCAAGTCTACAACAGCGGGATGTCAATTCTTAGGAAACCGGCTTGTTTCCTGGCAGTGTAAGAAGCAGACAACGGTCTCAACTTCAACAGCCGAAGCGGAGTATGTGGCGGCCTCGAGTTGCTACTCACAGGTTCTCTGGATCCTGCAACACTTGCGGGATTACGGTTTGAAGTTTCTTACTACTCCCATTTATATTGATAATTCTGCTGCAATTTCAATCACCAAAAATCCGTTTCACCATTCGAAAACAAAACACACTAAAATCCGTTATCACTTCATACGTGATTGTTTTGAAAAGAAACTAATTTCAATTGTGTAACACTATGAAAATACCCCTTCTAGTTTTGGGTAAAAAATGTCAAGATTAGAAGTTAAAAGGCTAAAAATGTCAAATCCAGAATTAGAAGGACTGAAAATGAAATTCTGCACCTTCGCGTATCGCGAAAATCCAAAGAAGGAACATCTTCGCGTATCGCGAAGATGCTGGCACAAATGTCAACGTTATCCAGTGACATGGTGACACGTGGCAGCCTGGGGTTGACATGCAGAATTGCGGCGCCGACTTAAGCAACTTCGCGTATCACGAAGATGCTCAGACAAATATCTTCGCGTATCGCGAAGATGCACAAAAACGGGTATAAATAGGGCAGCCACGAGCTCGGTCGTTTTCATCCCATTTTCACACTTTTCTCATACACATAACCTAGGGAGTCGTGCCAAGAGAGTTCTGGTGGTTCCGAGGCTGTTCTAGCAAAGAATCGGGTGTTGTTACGCTGCGGAACGAGCTGTTAATCTTGAAAACGAAGTGCAAGTCGAAGTGCTGCTGATTTCTTTAGTTCTTAAGTTCCGTCGAGCCGATTAAGGTAGGATTAAGGTTAAGTTACTTTACTAGTTACTTTAAATACATAAGATATAGTTTAGTTAAGGGTATAGTCGTTAAACTGTAATTATTTTTCAAGTAATGTTTTATAAAGCAAAGACGTTGCTTCCACGTGAAGTAATGTTATCAAAACTATTATTTTGACGGGCATGTAGTAACTGAAAGGAGGTATCATTAGTAGACTCTTCTTGCTTAAGGAAAGCAATTCGTGCAAATCCCAATCAACCGCGGGATCTGTTTGCTTACCTGGAGAAGTTTGCCAACGTGATATCCTTTATTAGGCCAAAGTGTGCTATTCCAAACGTCATATGTAAATTCAGAGTATTTTTATAAAACGACTATAACTATACTAAGGTTAGGTCAGACTTAAGAGTCTGCTGATCAGACCTCGAGTCTGCTAAACTGAATAAGACATTAAGTCTGCTGATCAGACCTAGAGTCTGCTGAACTGAAACAGACTTAAAGTCTGCTGAATTGAAGGAACCTGGATACGGATCTAGATCTTGATAACAACGATACACATGTTGATTGATATACGATTAAGTTTGACAGAGTAACAAGAGAGAATGATCACTGAACTGAAAACTTACATTAATGAATAATTTACAGACTATATATAGGGGATGACCACATTCGATAACTTAACAGTTAACGAATGTGTCATTCGTTACATTAAACCATACAAATGAACTCTTCATTCGTTAATACATTTAATATATAACGAATAGCCCTCATTCGTTATCTCATTCGTTAAAGTGGGTTAACGAATGAGCTTACAAATAGACGAATGTGTTACATTCGTTACAGGGTAACGAATGTAACATTACATTAGAGCGAATGGCTCATTTAGCCATATTTACATTAAGACCGCTATACTTTATACTAAATACATTAATGCCCTAATAAAGACTGAGACGTACAAAACGTGTATCAACAAACTCGCCCTCGTCTCTAGCTCTTTATCATACTTTAGCGTTGAAACATCTTTGTCTTCCAAACAACGCAGCTATGAATCTTGTATGCGTAGCAGACACGAACAACCCTCTGAAACTGCATTGCAAGATCATAATCCTTTACATTAGCGAATCTGATCTGACTTGTGAATAACGCGTCGTTGTCAGACTCAGATAGATTGATCAGCCACATCGGATCAATTACACGTAACGACTTCGTGCGTAAACCCTGGCCATAAACAATAACCGCTTAACCTATATGATTATCATAATACAAATAATTAAATGAGGTGAAAAGACTCTGAGGGAATATCTTCATCGAAACCCTCTTCATCGTCTTCGGTGGTTTCACTATTAAAATTAACCTCCTCCATCCTGTGCGTGCATCTATCTCGTCAATATATTTGTGTTTCGGCACCTGAGGCTGGAAGAATTTGAAACCAAAGCGGGTTTCATGCAATAACTGCCTGTAGAACCAGCAAGCCCATTTATCGTCTCCACGATTAACAAACGGACGATTAGCTAAGGTTCGTACATCCCATCGAGGCATAGATAAAATATCGTGTGGGCGTTTGAAATAATAAATACCATGCTCCCACTTAACGATATATACCTTAAGATCTGAATCGTACAGCCATGCCACCATATCACCTTTAACGTCTTTAACATGCTTATACTTCTTCATCTGGTATGCAGATTCTCGAGCTTTCTCAACTTTCACATCTTCTCGATCATAATATCTGAAAGTCTCGATCATCTTATTCATCTTTTCAACGTTATGCTCAAACATACCATCAAAAGCATGTTTCCTCTTCTTCTCTGTAGTGGACACATAGCTCGATTCAGCAGCTTTTAACTTAACTTTTTCTTCCTGTAATCGATGCTCTGCTGCATTGAAATGCTCAGTTGTAAAGAACGGAATACCCGAGTCATTGTTATTATCTATGTAAAACTCTGGATATTCTTCAGCAGTAACATCTTCCACTTCCACTTCTTCAAAATCAGGTACATTCCCGTGAGGAATACCTGTATCAGTACTATCTTCCATCTCCACATCCACATTTTTACCCAATTCCTCAATCTCATCATCATTTAGATCCAGAAGTAAGTCAATTTGTTCTTTTGTTAACGAATGATCAACAAATTCACCTTCTTCAATCTCATCAGCATTCACCATAATGTAAATAATCCCATTCATTCCTACAAACAGAAGCATATTAGCCGGAATAACATCTATTGGCTTGGCTCTCGTGTAATCTTTATATGGAACAATCTGTAGATTACTCGCTTCTGATCCACCACCAACACCAGCATCAGTCTTATTACCCGCCTACGGTGTAGAACTTCCACCCGGTTGCTAATCTACCCCACCCCCTGCACCATCCTGGTCATCTTCATTATTTTTCAACTTCTTTAATTTATCTTCTTTGCGTGTCAATTGAAGAATAATCTCCTCTTGTTTGTCTAACCTCTCCCCCTGAGCAGTAACAAGGGCTCGAAGGTCTTTATTATCACGCTGAGCTGTAAGAAGATGTCTCAGTAAGTTTTGTTGCGCTAGCTCATTTGCAGCTCGATCTGCTTGCATTTGTGTGTGTTGTAAATGAAACAGATTCATCATATGAAACCATTGAGCGTGAGGAGCCATAAGATAAAAAGTAGGATGTATTGGTTGCATAGGACCCTGAGGACGACTGAATGTCATAAAGGAATGCTCAGGCCTCGGAAACGGTATAGGTGTAACAGGAGTAACATGTGTATTTGGCTGCGGTGTAGGCATCTGTGCCAATACATTATGTAATATATCTCCAAACTGAATATCAGGCCTCATAGTAGTAAGAGTTGGAGGCATTGGAGACGTAGGCATGTGCACAGGTGTTGGAGAACGAGGAAAGTCTGGTATAATATTAGGAGTAGGAGATCGTGGAATCTGTGTACCTGGAACTGGAGATGCAGTAGAAGAAATAATAGGAGTAGAAACAACAGTAGAAGGCACAAAAGGCTGGCTTGGTATCTCAATACCCGAACCCCTTCTAACTCTTTGTTTCTTGACTTTCTCCCCTTCTTCTGTCATTGGTTCTTTACCTTTACGCTTACGCTTCTGGTCATAATTTAACTCAGCTTGTGGTCCTGGACCACCATCACCACCATCATCTCCATCATCATTACCATCACCATCTTCACGTTCCGAATCGGAATCGTCATGAATCCAACGATCATTAGATGGCGCGACATAATCAACATCTTTTAAATGACCAATCAAACGTTTGAACTTAGGTCGATCTGCCAGACTCTGCCCTCTATAAGATCTCAACCGTCTCATAGTTTCTTCGTTCATGTGTTCAAGCTTCATAACATCAGCTTGATCTTTCTCCAAGTCTGGCACCAAGTCGTTGATCATCATTTGCAGAAAACGAGGATACGTTAAGAATTTGTGTCTGCTGGTGATATTCTCCTTCAGATGATAGTAAACCAATTCAAAGAAATTGAATGGTTTATTCAGCACTAGGGCCACGAAAGCAGATTGTAACATCACCCTACACTCGTCAAAACCTCCTTTCCGACCACCCAGGCAATGTATAAGAACATGAAGCAGATACTTGTATTGTTCACACAAGTTCGCTTTGTTGTACATTGATTTACCTAAATCTCCATTATACTTTACTCGGCCGAATAATCCTCTTATCAACACCCGATCAAACTCACACCTATCATCAATAGTATCATGAAAATCCAGTGAGGCTCGAATAACTCCAACATCTATCACAACCCGCTTATTCTGAACAACTGCTTCAATCTGATTTTCTGCATCATTAAAGCTGGAAGTATTCCAGAATTCCCTAATAATCTTCTGATATACAATTGTTCGGGTAGAGATGGCCTTGTAGATTCTCGAGCGGATGAGAAAACGAATCATACCCCCATAGATAGAAGTATCTTCAAACTTCGGCTCTACAAATGCACATATGTTGTGACTTTTATTCCAAGACAGTGCCATATCTGTTTAGAACAAACATACGAATGGGACATTCGTTAAACATGAAAAGGTTTATTCGTTATCTTTAACGAATTATCCTTAATCGTTAACCTATTCGTTACAAGTAACGAATCAAATATAACGAATCACTCTTAACAAATCCAATCTGATTCGTTATGACTTTAAACAATCCATTCGTTACTTTAACGAATCATACAGTCATTCGTTAACTGTCTTAACGAATCAAGCTACATTCGTTATAAAGAAAACGAATCATGCATCATTTGTTATAAAACTAACGAATCAGCTTAGAGTGTCTGTTTGACTAATCTGAGAGTCAAAATACCAACAATTTTGACTAATATTAGTCAAAATCTTCGTGTTCATGTTAGAACATGTTGAAATTCCTAACAATCTATACGATTAACCATTGAGTTGGTGTTCGGAAACTAAATGCATGTAATCATCCATCAATTATCAATGCAAAAGTAATCTCATATATGAATATCATCGATTTCTTTATTCAATTATTTAACGAATCAGTTTGACACTTAAACCACTGATGAATCTTCGTGAAACACATATGATGAGTATTGTATTTACCTGCCGATCACAAAGATAACAACCAATTAGGCAAATATGCAAGTAACGTATTTTGAGAAAATTTTGGCAGAGTTTTGTTAGAGAAGACAATGTAATAGGAATTAGGCGAATGAACCGTCATTCGTCTAACCTTGGGATTATATCCAATAATTTCACGCGAATCAATGTCATTCATTCAAAATTTGAACTAACGAATGGCCTCATTCGTTAACTGTTGAATCTCATTCGTTAAAAATTTTAACAAATCTTCTCTCATTCGTTAAATTGTTAATGAATAACTAAGTCATTCGTTAATCTTTAATGAATAATACATTAACCATTCTTATTCGTTAAGTGTTTAAACGAATGTCTTCCATTCGTTATGCACAACGGAAGCGAATGTCTTTATAACGAATGAAAAACTCATTCGTTATGTTTAAATAACGAAAGGCTATACATTCGTTAAACTTTTTAACGAATCACCATATTCCCTAGCGAATGAGACAAAATTCTCATTTTAAGGAATTAAATAATCAATTAAATCCAAGTTAGGTTTTAATTTCATACATTAAGATACCCGATCACCGTGGATCGGTAATACTTAACTTAAACGGATTTTTACATTAAAATAATCAATTGTTACCAATTGAAAATACGTTAAGCACGATTTAACTTACACTTTTGTTCCGGGGTTTAACTCTTTTTCCTTTTCTCAATGATTAATTCGCTAACTTGGCAAATCGAAGCTAAAGAAGAGGAGAAGAAATATATATATATATATATATATATAAAGAATATAAAATCTTTTTGTATATTTAGAAAATTTTCAAATAGCAGTAAATGAAAAGCAGTACATATTTTTGTGAGTTGAGCAGGGAATCATATTGACTAATAACGTCCTAGACTACACTTTAATTTTGACATTATTATGCACGTAACCCAAAGATGATTGCAGATATAATTGTCCACTTTAAACTTTAGACAGATCCGTCCGTAACTTTACGATACATTTTAAAGTTCAGTTGAGCACAAATCTTATGTGGAACCCACCTGTCAGACACAGTTTCATATCTCTTATACATTGAATTTCACATGTACGTTTTTCTTCTTTGAATTGATTAGCTGCGACTCATACAAAATAACAAAAAGAAAATAAAGCAGAAAGTTAAAATTTTCCCTTAAGATCGGTATTACTAAATGCAGATAAGGTTCCATTTTAACAAAAATAAAAAGATAACAAATAAGCAGAAGCTGCATAAAATCTTAACTCTCAATTCGGATAATCCTGTATTATCGCGCGGAGAAAGTCCAAGATTTTATATGAAACACCAAGAAAATAAAGCAGAATATCCAAATCTTAACCCTCAGGTCGAAACACCAAGAAAAATAAAGTTGAATTTCTTTGCAAAATTAAAAATAAAATAAAGCAGAATTTTCTTAAAAAATGAACGCATGCACACACAGCAATCTTAAAATCTTTTGATACTTAATACAGATATTAACTATGCATCAAGATGTAACACCACTATATTTGGCAAGCATTTAGGTTTATATCTTTTCAGCACTTATGCGATCTGTTAAGCCTATCATACACATCATGCAATTGATCTTACGGCCCTTTTTAGTCTAGTTTATTCATGTGTTAGGTCCGCTAAGTCAATGTACTATCATTTTCCCTTTTTGCTTAAAAACTCAATTTTGAGGAGCATTTTTCAATGTTTTTGGATTTTTCAATATTTGAATGTTTTTGGATTTTTCAATATTTGAATATTTTTGTATTTTTCTATTTTCTCCCCCTAAAAACAGTAAAAAATGAAATAACAAACAAAACAAAACAAAAAAAATGATCTAACCAAGCTTTTGAATTTCTGTGAAAGATTTTAAACCATTTATACTAAGCAAGTATTGAAAACACGTTTTGTCAAAAGCTTTAGTATAAAGGTCAGCCTTTTGAAAATCCGTATGAATTTTATCAATTGATATTAATTTCTTTTCATAACAATCACAAATAAAGTGATAACGGATTCAATATGTTTTGTTTTTGAATGTTGAACCGGATTTTTGGTGATAGAAATTGCAACAGAATTATCAATAAAAATAGGAGTCGTAAGAAACTTCAAACCGTAATCCCGCAAATGTTGCTGGATCCAGAGAACCTGTGAACAGCAACTCGAGGCCGCCACATACTCCGCTTCGGCTGTTGAAGTTGAGACCGTTGTCTGCTTCTTACACTGCCAGGAAACAAGCCGGTTTCCTAAGAATTGACATCCCGCCGTTGTTGATTTGAAATTGATCTTGCAACCTCCATAGTCCGAGTCAGTAAAGGCGGTGAGATCAAAGTTATCGTCTTTGGGGTACCATAACCCGATGTCTGGAGTTCCCCGCAGATAATGTAAGATACGCCTTACTGCTTCCAGGTGAGTCACTCAGTGACTTGATTGATACCTAGCACACAAACAGACAGCAAACATAATGTCCGGTCGAGAAGCAGTCAAATACATGAGTGATCCAATCATAGCTCGATATAGGGTCGGATCTACAGTATCCTCCAATTCATCCGGTGATAAATTGTGACCCACGGGAAAAGGAGTAGAGGGAATTTTGCCATCGGATATCTTGAATCGTCTCAAGACATCGTTCACATATTTTGTCTGATGGATAAAGATCCCGGCGTCAGACTGGTGAACTTGCAAACCCAGAAAGAAACTCATTTCTCCCATCGAACTCATCTCGAATTTTGTCTGCATTGTTTTCTCGAAGTCTTTGCATAAACTATCGTTTGTCGAACCAAAAATAATATCGTCCACATAAATTTGGACGAGAAGCAGATCATCACCCATATTCTTGTAAAATAATGTACAATCCACAGTTCCCCTCTTGAATCCACTTTCAATCAGATGATCAGCCAACGTGCTGTACCAGGCTCTCGGGGCATGATGCAAACCATACAGAGCTTTGTTTAAACGATAAACACGCTCAGGAAAGTCTGGATCCTCGAAGCCAGGAGGCTGTTTCACGTACACTTCTTCATGAATTGCTCCATTCAAGAATGCCGATTTTACATCCATTTGATAAATTTGGAAGTTTTTGTAGGCTGCATAGGCAAGAAATATTCGTATAGCCTCCAGTCGTGCCACCGGAGCATACACTTCTGTATAATCTATGCCTTCCTGTTGATTGTAACCAAGAACGACCAAACGCGCCTTATTTCACACGATAACCCCACGATCGTCCTTCTTGCACTTAAAAACCCATTTTGTAGGAATCTCCTTTTTAACGCGATCGGGTTTGTCGATTAAGTCCCATACACCCAGTCTAACAAGCTGTTGCAGCTCCTCCTGCATAGCTTCAACCTATGATGGTTCCTTGAGTGCCATTGCGACACTTATTGGTTCTACCTGTGATAAAAAGCAGGTGTATTGTGCGATACCAAGGATACCCGAAGAGTGCAAATCCGCATAAGCACAAAAAATCGAATCCTCAGTAGGAGATATATTATGATCAGATTGATCATCACATATGTTAGCCAATTGGTTCCTTGTACGAACCCCTTCATTCACATCACCAATTATCTGATCCTGTGGATGTTGCGAATGAATCCGTAAAGTAGGATTCGCAGGAACAGATACATTATCACCCAAATTGGTGATATTCTCCTCCATAGTGTCTAAAGAGACAGATGATGAATCATCACTGATTAGAATAGGCTCGGTAGTCTCTTGAGCTTCATCTACCATTACAGATGATGAATCAACAAACTCAGCATCATCGGAAAATTCAGAAACATCGTTTGACGTTTCAGATACATTAGGAGAGTCACTTGCATCAACCGAGGAAAACCTTGGACTTGGAAGACATTGATCCTCCAAATACGATCTAACGAGATCTTCAGGTATATCAGTAACTGTTGATGTAAATGAATTAAATAATCGTTCGTAATCGAACATCCAATCGGGTCCTGTACCAGTTGGTGGAGTAGTATAACTTTGACAATCAACGTGATACCATTCCTCTACGCAGCCAGAAGAAAGATTGAAAATCCGTTTCTTCTGAGAATTATAACCCAAGAAATAACATTCAAAAGCTTTCTCATCGAACTTTCCAACATCTTTCTTCAACACAGTACATAGACACCCAAATGGTTCCAAATACTTTAAGTTCGGTTTACAATTATGTAGAAGCTCGTAACTAGTCTTCTTGAGCTTCTTTACCGTTAGTACGCGATTCAATGTGTAGCAAGCAGTATTCACAGCTTCGTTCCAGAATTGAACAGGTAGCTTAGAATCAGTCAGCATTGTACATGCAGCTTAAATCAACGTAAGATTCTTTCGCTCAGACACACCATTCTGTTGAGGAACATAAGGTGCACTGAATTCCCGATGAATTCCTTTCTGTATACAGAAGAAATCCAATACATTATTCCTGAACTCAGTTCCATTGTCACTACGAATTCGTCTCACTTTCAGTTTGTAAAGTGATTCGATCTTTGTAATAAGGTTCTGAATTAGCACAGGAGTTTGATCTTTTGATCCCATAAATAACACCCACGAGTAACGAGAAAAATCATCCGTCACAACCAAACAATAAAAATCTCCAGCAATGCTAGCACAGTTCACTGGACCAAAGAGATCCATATGAAGTCGTTCCAGAGGAGTAACGATATCATTTAGTGATTTGGTCGGGTGAGATTTCTTCTTTTGTTTCCCCTTCTTGCATGCGACGCAATGATCATTAAATTTAAAGTTCTTGAGGGACACTCCATTCACTAAATCATTTGTCATCAAAAAGTTCATTTTTCTTAAGTGAATGTGTCCCATGCATCTATGCCAAAGAATACAGTCTTTCTCTTTTGCTTTAGACACGAAGCAAGTAGATGAGGGCGAAACTTTGACATCGTAACTCATGTCAAGTACATAAATATCATTTGATCGAGGTGATCGCATGACAACCATGTCTTCTGTGATTGTGAATCCTGGTTGAAGAATAACACATTCCTTGTAGGTAAAAATGGTGGTAAACTTCTTATCGCAAATCTGTGAAACACTCAACAGATTGTGATCCACCTTTTCACAATAATTAACATTTTCAAACGTAATTCTACCGTTTGAAACTTCTCCTTCTTTTGTAATCATCCCTCCTTGATTACCAGCAAACGCCACATAACCCCCTTGAATATCTTTAATGTTGTGCAGAAGGTCTATGTTACCGGTTATACGCCGAGAACATCCGCTATCCAATATCCATTTTTGAGTTGATACGGACCTAGATGTACCCTGCATAATCAAGTAAAATGATTAGTTCAAAAAGGTAGTCCAAGCCTCAGTCTTGGGCTGTCCCTTTGAAACCTTTGGAGAACTTAATAAATTAACACACATATTCGGTACTTGAGAATAAGTGGCAGTTTTCTTAGATTTCTTCTTAAGATAACCATCACGGATTCTTCCCGAATCTGTGTTTGAACAAATGGGTTGAGCACGGTCAACACATGTGTTCAATACATTAAGTACATCAATCCGAATAACTTTCCTCGGATTGATGTTCGAATACATTATCAAAGAATCATCAACTTGATTTTATTTTATGTTAGAAAAATCATTCGTTTAGCAAGTTGAATAATTATTGATATTATCGATCTTTGCTTTGCATCGTCTTGAAACGTGACCCGGTTCACCACACTTGAAACATAGTCGAGAGTCTAAACTTCGTTGTGATGATGTACCGGTCGGTTGTGATAACAAAGTTTTCAGATTATCAGATTTAGATGTCTCAAAAGTGACCTTCTTTGATGACTCATGTTTTAAACCCTTCTTCGTTTTGTAAAATTCAAGATTTGTCAAATTCGATGAATTTTCCAAACTTGACGATTTGATGAATTTTATAGGTTGAAAATCATTTGTTTTTTTGTTTTTGAACATTACTAGTTTTTGATTGAAGAAATTTCCTCTCAAGTTCAGTCATTTGAGTAGTTTCATCTTGAAATACACTTTCAATCAATTCAGGTTTAAGAAGATTCAATGGAACTTCTTTGTTTGAGAACACTTTTGAGAGACCTTTTAATTTAAATACTTTTCCAGTTGAAGTTTTCAGTGGAGGATTAATAAATTGCATTAATTCCTCATCAGATACTGAAAGCTTGTCTGTGGAAGTTACATTAACTTGTTCCTTTGAAATTACTTTAGGAAGCTCGTTAGGAACACTTGAATTGTTTAAAGAAACATTTGAAGATTTTGCATCATAAACAACTTTTTCAAAATCTTCTGGTTTACACAGAATGTGATTATCAATTGGAATGTCCTTATTTTAAACAATCACATCTGTTTCAGTCAACTCCTCAATTGAACCGTCCATTTCATTTTTGGTAAACACCTTTTTGCTTTTAATAATAGCTGGTTCACGAGTCGGTTCACATGACTCAACATTTTCAGGTTTAACAGTAGGCATATTTAAAGAATATTCTGCCTTAGGAATGCTACTGTAATCCTGATTAAATGGAGGAGGAATTTCGACGTATCCCAAACCTGCTTTTCCGTTCTTTTTGTGTGACTGATTAACCTCAATTATGTCATTCAAAAGAAAAGAAGAATCTCTGAATTTACTGATTTTATGATTTAATTCCATTTTTTCTTGTTCGAGTTTGGAAATGCAAGTTCGAAGACAAAGAATCTCCTTTAAATGTTGATACACTTCAAAAATTTTACAATGAACCTTTGCTTTAAGATCATGATTATTATCTGATAATTTCTGAATTTTCAGATTAGCTTGTTCAAGCAATTTTGTTTTCTGCTTATAGCATTCCTTGATCGTAAAGTAATCATTAGTAAATGTATTGTTTTGAGTTAATGCTGTTTCAAGTTTGGCTTTTAACACAGTACACTCAGAACAATCCACCATTATTGATGCAGATTAATTTATATTACTTTGAGGTATAAGACATACCTCATCAATCTTAGCCATGCAGGCATAAGATGCAGTTTCTTCAGGAGATGATTCTTGTGAAGATGACAGAGATTGATCACTGTCAGTTTCCGAGTCAGAAGAATCACTACCTTCTAATACATTATCGCTACTTGCATCCTCAAAATTCTCCACAGGCTCAACGATAGCAACGTTTGCCTGGTTTCCCAATAAACGCTGAGACCAATCAACTCCATCATTTACCAATAAAGCTTGAGTAACTGGAGATTTTTCTTGATCACCAGAGCTAGTAGTGTTACTTTTATCTCCTCCAGATGAAGACTTTGTAGAAGAACGGTCAGAATTGCGTGAGCCAGAAAAATCTTTCTTCGACTTGTCACACTCTTTGGCAAAATGGCCAAATTCACTGCAATTATAACATTTGACTTTTAATCTATCAAATCCAACCCTTTTGTTCAACGTGGGAAGATCTTTTCCCATTCGTTGCATGAATCTTTTAACCTTTCGAACAATCATGGCCATGTTCCACTTCAAATCCATAAGCTCAAGATCATCTGGGTCTATTTGATCATAGTCCTCATCTGTGAGATCACTCGTAGCAATCTTACTTCCCACCAGTTGTTCATATGAAGTCATGAACGCACATACAGAAGCGAACTGTTGTTCAGCTTCTTGTAAATTAACCTTGCGTAGGCTTGAAGTATGAGCATTTGAGTTTCCAGTTGCACCACTCGCCATGAAACATACATTAGGAGAATTGTTTACGTTAGGACCCTCTTGAGATTGAGCAAAGAATGCATTAATAGGCACTGAGCTTGTCGCATTGTTTGTCGGTAATGCACCACCATAAAGTAACGGATTCTGAGTTGATAACTGCTGATTTTGATTTTCTTTTAAGGTAGATTGACATTTCAGATCAAATTCCCTTTCTTCGATCTTGTTAATGAATTGTACAACAGTCAGTTCAGGTTTCTGAAAGAAACCGTTCTCTTTAAGCACGAACAAAAAAGTTGAATAATCTGTAGGTAAAGCATTCTTTAAAGTATCAATCTTATCTTGTTCAGTTGGCTCAAGATCAACAGATGACATCTCAACAATCAAACGGCTGAAACGGTTAATCATTTCTTCTACAGTTTCATTTTTCATCATGATAAAATTTCTGAATTGAAATTTCACCAAAGTCTTCTTGCTTTCGAGAGTATTTCCCAAACTACTCATTTTCAAGGTAGTAAACAGTGAAGCACAGGCTTTGATCGTACTATATT
Source organism: Bidens hawaiensis (assembly GCF_021521415.1). Lineage (NCBI taxonomy): Eukaryota > Viridiplantae > Streptophyta > Magnoliopsida > Asterales > Asteraceae > Bidens > Bidens hawaiensis. The sequence goes on from NW_027495866.1 coordinate 191,066, forward strand.
GATAAAAAATATGTTCCGGTAAAGCCATAGTGAGTGTAGAATATGCTTTCGTTTCACTTTCAAAGTCCTTCAACTCATGTGTCTCATAATCCTTAAAAGGTTTTGGAGTCCAACTTGTATTGTCATTACCGATCAGTGGTGCAGCATAAACATCATCAAGAAAACGAACACTGCTAGGATGTACGGATCCCAGATGTGCACGGAATCTTGGTTCCCAACTGGCAAAGCCCGATAGTTTCAACAGCTTAGGACACTTATTATGACTGCCAATCTCGTTATCCATCGTCAGCATCTGTTGTAATAAGACATTCTGTGATGCTAACGCATAATAAGATGAATTCTGAGCAGCCATGATAAACTTCAGGGATTTAAAATGACAAATTTTCAAAGTTAATTCGTTTACTATTCACACAAATGAACCAGTAACGAATACTTTAACGAATGGGATATTCGTTTAAAAAATTTTGCTAACAAATGACAGTTAACGTATGTGGCTTAACGAATCAGGCTTAACGAATAAGGTTGAACGAATGAGGTTTGAACTTCACGAATAAGATTGAACGAATGAGATTGAAATTAATGCGAATGAGTGGTTAGGTCTTAGCGAATGAGTGTAAACAGTGTAACGAATCAGTCTTCATCCTAACGAATAAGACTTCATCTTAACGAATAAGTCTTCCACGATTCAAACTTCCAATTTCAACTTCCAACTCGTCCGAATCTTACTGAAACTACTTAAAACTTATATCAAAACAATCCAAAACCACATCCGAACCTATCTAGCCATGTCCTAAGTCACAAACCTTCTTTACTCAGGTTCAATTTAACATTTCACCTATCTCTGATATTGAACTTCAATTAACTCACAAAATTAATCAATTCATGTTCAAAATTGATCAATTGAATACGATTATGTATCGTAGATCAGATCCAACTGCTTTGATACCACTTGAAAGAACCTGGATACGGATCTAGATCTTGATAACAACGATACACATGTTGATTGATATACGATTAAGTTTGACAGAGTAACAAGAGAGAATGATCACTGAACTGAAAACTTACATTAGTGAATAATTTACAGACTATATATAGGGGATGACCACATTCGTTAACTTAACAGTTAACGAATGTGTCATTCGTTACATTAAACCATACGAATGAACTCTTCATTCGTTAATACATTTAACATATAACAAATAGCCCTCATTCGTTATCTAATTCGTTAAACTGGGTTAACGAATGAGCTTACAAATAGACGAATGTGTTACATTCGTTACAGGGTAACGAACGTAACATTACATTAGAGCGAATGGCTCATTTAGCCATATTTACATTAAGACCCCTATACTTTATACTAAATACATTAATGCCCTGATAAAGACTGAGACGTACAAAACGTGTATCAACATGAATAGTATCAACTAGATACTTATGCATGCCTATTATGAATATAGGTTGTTAAACATACTGAGAAGAGGAGTTTGATATTATCCACTGATATACGAGTTGAACATGTTAATCTTTTACTGTCTGAACTGATTTTACTCTTTTAATAGACTGGTTGTTTGTTACAAAGAGTCTGATAAATGTTTGCATGAGATATAATCTCTAAAATCGTTATAATACAAAATAGATAATAAAAAGCAACTCAGACCGAATACACATGTGTCTGAATCCAAACATAACTGATAATTGGCACACAAAACCAAGTCAGTCATAACCGGTTCTCCAACAGGGTTATATAGCCTAGGGGAAAGCGGTCTCCGAACAAGGGCTATACACTCGGGGAACCTTTGAATTGTGTGTGTAGGGCAGTTACAAATCCTGGGAATGGACAGGCATTCCTTTTGAGTTTGTGAAACAGAAAACTATGTTTGTATTTAACGACTGTTATAAATTTTTTATCAAGTTAACGTTTCACCAGCATATAGCTTACGTGTTTTTCCACCTATGCAGGTAACTAGATGATATACAAGGATTGGAGTCATAGAAGATCGCTCGAGATGGCGCGATTTTGAATATTACAAATCCTTGTATTATTAATATCACGGTTTTGAAAAACTGAAACTCGGTTGTTTAATTCCCGAGTAATTTTGATAATGTAAATTAATATTTTAATATTTAACACTTCCGCTAAAATAAACCCGCTACTCTGATATATTTACAAAACAGGTACCAACTGTTGGTCACACTCCTAAGCCCTGGATTGGGGTGTGACAAATTGATAAAATTCACACGGATTTTCAAAAAGCTGACTTTTATACTAAAGAGTTTGACAAAACACGTTTTCAATATCTGCTGTGTATAAATGGTTTAAAAATATTAAAATATATTCAAAAGCTTGGTTAAATCATTTTATTTCTTGTTTTATTTCGATTTTTGTTGTTTTTATGGGGAGAAATATAAAATCTAAAAAATATTGTGTTTTCAGTTTGTACAAAGAAATTTAAATACTCCAAAAAATTTCAAATATTAAAAAATTTTAAAAACATTGAAAAATGCTCCTCAAAATGAGTTTTGATGCGAAAAGGGAAAATGATAGTACATTGACGGGATTGATCTAGTACATGAATAAACTAGATTAAAAATTACCGTAAGGCCAGCAATATGATATGCAAAGATAGGCTCGACAGACTATATAGGAACTGATAAGATATAAAGATAATGAATGCCGAACCTAGTGGAATTAAATCTTGAAAGATTGATACTATATCTGATTTAAGAAAAGTCAAAAATCAAAATGATAACTGTGTGTGCATACTTTCATTTTTGAAGAAAAATCTGCTTTGTTTTTATTTTATTTTGCAAAGAAATTCAACTTTATTTTTTTCTTTATTTTTATTCAAATAATGGATCCTCTCCTGCGCGATAAGATTATCCGACCTGAGGGTTAATATTTGAGTATTCTGCTTTATTTTCTTGGTGTTTCGTATAAAATCTTGGACTTTCTCCGCACGATAATACGGGATTATCCGAATTGAGGGTTAAGATTTTATGCAACTTCAACTTATTTTTATCTTTTTATTTTGTTGAAATGGAACCTTATCTGCATGTAGTAACACCGATCTTAAGGGAAAATTTTACGTTCTGCTTTATTTTCTTTTTAGTATTTTTGCATGAGTCACAGTTAATCAAAATTTGGAAAATAAAAAAAAACGTACATGTGAAATTCACTGTATAAGAGATAGAAATGTTATATGTGATTGGTGGGATCCACATAAGGTTTCGTGCCTAATTGAACCAAATTAAAGCATATCGTAAGGTTTCGGACAAGTCTATGAAAAGTTTAAGAGGACAATTATATCCGCAATCATCGTTGGGTTACGTGTATAATAATCATCGAAATTGAAGTGTTACTTATTGACATTTTCGTCAATATGATTCCCTGCTCAACTCGCAAAAATATGTACTGTTTTTAGTTAGTTGTTAATTGAAAATTTTGGAAAATCCAAAAAGATTTTTCTTTCTTTTTCAATTCTGCTTTAGTTTCGATTTACCAAGCTAGTGAATACATCAAAAGAAAAAGAAGAATTTGATCCCCAAAAAGTTTTAAGTTAATCGTGCTTAATTTATTTACAACTGGTATCAGTTGTGTTTTAACGTAAAAATCCGTTTAAGTTAAACATTACCGATCAGTGGTTGATCGGGTATTTTATTGTATGCAATTAAAACCTAAAATGGATTTAATTGAATATTTAATTCATTCTTAAAACCCTAATTGGATTTCATGAATATTTAATTCCTTAAGGAGATTGATTCTCATTCGCTAAGATAATTGGTGATTCGTTAAATGGTTTAACGAATGTAAAGTCATTCGTTATTTAAACATAACGAATAAGTTTCTTATTCGTTATATCTTCATTCGCTTCCATTGTGCATAACGAATGGAAGACATTCGTGTGACCATTAATGAATGGAATGGATTTAATATATCATTCGTTAAGAGTTTAAAGAATGACACTCTTATTCGTTAGAAAAGTTAACGAATAATGAATAGTCGTTCAAATTTAACGAATAAATCCTTATTCATCTTAAAAGATTGACGAATCAGGTTCTTAAGTTAAGGAATGAGGCCATTCGTTAGTCAAAATTTGAACGAATGACCTCGGGTTGTGTGAAATCTGAGGGTTTATAATTCCAAGGACTGACAAATGGGATCTCATTCGTCTGTTCATATTCATTCAGTTATCTAAGAGAACTCTTGCCAAAGTTTTTCAAAATCCGATATTTGCTTGTTAGACTAATCGGTTGATTCCTTTGTTCTATACAGGTAATGTCGACCTTCATAATATGGAAATTATGAAAGTTTATCGGTTATTTGAGGGTTAACAGCTTGATTGAGATATGCATGTTTATCAAACAGTTGTCAGCAATTAATCAGTATAATCGAATTGATTATCCAGCAAATGATTCATATTATTACTTGAGAACGACTATCGATTGGTTTAGATAGGATGAATTGATAAACTTCATGTGTTTGTTAACAGTATGATACCAATTGTGAGAACCAGAGCCCCGGTGCGGAAGCGTGAATAATGATCGTTATTAACGGAGGAGCTCGGATCTGAGCTAGGATCGTATCGTATTTGCTCTTGAAAGGGGGTTTTGGACGGACGAGTAGTGTTTGGGAGAGAGCCTGAATCGATTACAATGAACAATAAGCTGGATGAACAAATATATGCAATCGGTTTACAAATATAAATAAGTGGCAGTATGATTTCATTCATCAAAAGGTTGTCATACAAATCACTCATACATACACACATACATACAATAAAGATTAGCCACCTCCAGGAGAGCTCATCCTAGAGGCGGTGGCTCTCTCTAAGAGATAAAACCCTAGATCTCAAACAATAAACAATACACTCATGCTAGACAAATTAACAAATACATCTATTTATACTAGTCTAGCATGTCTTGGTCTTCAAGCCATCCACCCTTGGTTGAGACCAAAAATATTAATTATTTTTCACCCATAATAATAATAATTCGATGCGTCGGTCTAAAATATAAGTCCCAACAGTAGCATAGACGATGTTATTCTTTCGTGTTTGACTCGTTTTAAGTCAAAATTAAGTTTATAATTTTACTCTGAATGGTCAAAGTCTGATCAGGAAAGATTCGTTGTATATTAACGAATGATTGTTATATTCGTTAAAATTTGTTAACGAATGATCATATGATCTGTTAACGAACGAAGGATAACAAATCAAGATGATTCGTTAAAGATTCAATCTCTGATTCGTATAACAAATGTTAACGAATAAGGTTGATTCGTTAAGAGTAACGAATGGAAACGTTTAATGTATAATGAATGTCTTATTCGTTTAAAAAAAAACTTAACGAATGAGATAGCCATTCGTTATGTTGATTTTAATATTTAAATATTGTTCTAATATGTGATATTGTTTGTTTTTAACAGAAATGGCAGACGAAAACATTCAGAATCCTGATCCTGAGCAAGCTCCACTGTTATCGTGGAATGAAAGTCATAACATCTGCGCATATCTCGAGCCGAAATTTGATGATACACCTATATTTGGCGGGATGATCAGCTTCTTGACTCGCTCGAGAATTTACAAGGCCATATCTACTCGCACTGTGGTTTATCAGAAGATTATAGGTTCTTTCTAGAATACTGCCCGATTGAATGAAGCCGGGAATCAGATAGAGGCTGTTATTCAAGACAAACGAGTGGTAATCGATGTTGGAGTGATTCGAGACTCATTGGGCTTTATTGATACTATTGATGATCGATGTGAATTCGAGAAGGATTTGATTAGAGGATTATTCGGTCGTGTAAAGTATAATGGCGATTTGGGTAGATCGATGTATAACAAGGAGAACTTGTGTGAACAATACAAGTACTTGTTGCATGTGTTGATACACTGTCTTGGAGGATGTAAAGGTGGATTCGATGAATGCCGAATGATGCTTCAATCTGCTTTCGTGGCCTTAGTGTTAAATAAACCATTTAATTTCTCTGAAATGGTTTATTATCACTTGAAGGAAAACTTGACTAGCCGCCATAAGTTTTTAATGTATCCAAGGTTTCTACTGATGATAATCAATGATCTGCAGCCAGACTTGATTAAAGATCAAGATGATGTTATGAAGTTGAAGCACATGGATGACGAAATAATGAGACGTTTGAGATCGTACCAAGGTCAGAGTCTTGCAGATCGACCAAAATTCAAACGTTTGATTGGTTATTTGGTGAAAATTGATTATGTTGCACCACCTAATGATCGTTGGGCTCATGATGACTCCGACTCTGAACGTGAAGGTGGTGATGGTGGAGATGATGGTGGTGATGGTTGTCTAGGACCACATGCTACTTTAAGTTATGAGCAGAAATGTAAACGTAAAGGGAAAGAACCGATGGTGGAGAAGAGTAATAAAGTAAAGAAGCAACGCGTTAGACGTGGGTCAGGGATTGATATTCCGAGTCAACCGTTTGTTCGTTCTACTCCTCCTATATCTATTTCAGATCCTATTTCCACATCTCCTATGCCTCCACAGATTCCAAGGTCACTTACTCTGGTTCATATGCCAATATCTCTGGTACCTCCATCTATGACCTTGATTACTACTGCACGACCAGATCCTGTATTTGGTGACATTCTTCAGATTGTTTTGGCTCGCATGCCTACACCGCAGCCTACTACTCCGATAACTCCTGTTACACCTACACCGTTGCCAAGACCTGTGCATTCGTTTATGACTTTCAATCGTCCTCAGGGTCCGATGCAACTACTTCATCCCCATTTTTATGAGTTGTCTCCCAGTGCCCAGTAGTTTAATTTGTTGAATCTGGTTCATATGCAACAAACCCATATTCAAGCAGATCGTTCATTTCTGGAACAAATGCGGGCAGAGCAGCGGAATATGTTTAGACATATTCAGTTTATTCAACGAGAAAATTGGGAACTGAAAGACCTTGTTGCTGCTCAGGGGGAGAGATTGGATAAGCAGGATAAGATCATTCTTCAGTTGACGTGTAAAAAAGATGAGTTAAAGAAGTTAAAGAACAATGAATAGGATCTGGATGGAGCAGGTGGTGGAGTAGATCAGCAACCGGGCGGCAGTTTGCACCGTCGGCAGGTAATAAGACTAATGTGAGTGCTGGTGGTGGATCAGGAGATAGTCAGTTGCAGATTGTGCCATACAAGGATTACACGAGAGCTAAATCTATTGATGTCATTCCATCAAACATGATTTTATTTGTGGGAATGAATGGAATAGTGTATAGTATGGTGAATGCGGACGCGATCGAAAAAGGTAAATTTGTTGATCATTCATCAACAAAAGAACAAATTGTCTTGCTTCTGGATCTAAATGAAGAAGAGGTGGATGTGTTGGGAAAGAGTGTGGACGTGGATGTTGAAATCGAGGAAAGTACTAACACAGGCATTCCACACGGGAATGTGCCTGATTTTGATGAGGTAAAGGTTGAAGATGTTACTGCCGAGGAGTATCCTGAGTTTTACACCGACAACAACAACAACGACTCAGGTATTTCGTTCTTTACTACAGATTATTTTGATGCGGTAGAATGTCGTTTCCGGGAAAAGATAGATAAGTGGAATAAAGCTGCGGAGACCAGTCATTTATCTGCGACTAAGAAAAAGCGCAAACATGCTTTGGATGGTATGTTCGAGCATAATGTGAAGAAGATGAACAAGATGATCGAGACCTTTCGTTATCATGAACGGGAGGAAGTCAAATTAGCAAATGCTCGAGCATCGACATACCAAATGAAGAAGTACAATCATGCAAAAGATTTAAAAGGTGATTTGGTGTCGTGGGCAGTTTGATTTTGAGCTTAAGGTATATATCATTAAGTGGGAGCATGGTATTTATTATTTTAAACACCCACACGATATATTATCTATGCCTAGATGGGATGTGAGAACGTTAGCTAACCGACCGTTCATGAATCGTGGGAATGATAAGTGGGCTGGATGGTTCTATAAGCAGTTATTGCATGAAACCCGTTTTGGTTTCAAGTTCTTCAAGCCACAGGTGCCTGCTCATAAGTACATTGATGAGATTGATACACGCACAGGCTGGAGGAAGATGATATTGCAAGTAAAGCCGCCAAAGACGATGAAGAGGGTTCCAATGAAGATATTTCCTCAGAGTCTATTCACCTCGTTTAATTATTGGTACTACGACAATCATACGGGTGAAGCGGTTATTTTATACGGCCATGGTTCAAACACGAAGACAATACGTGTAATTGATCCGATGTGGCTGGTTAACTTGTCTGAGTCTAACAATGATGCGTTATTTACAAGTCAGATCAGGTTTGCTAATTTATGTGACTACGAGCTTGCTATGAAGTTTCAAAAGGTTGTTAGAGTCTCTTACGCATACAAGATTCATAGTTGTGTTGACTCGAAGACCAAGATGTTCCAGAGATAAAAGATAAATATCTCGAGAAGAGGGGGAGTTTGTTGATACATGTTTTGTCCTTCTCGGTCTTTTTTGGTATTGATAATGTAATAGTTTAATGTTATAGGGGTTATTAATGTAAATTTGCCTAAATGTAAGGCACATTCGTTACTCCGTAACGAATGTGTCACATTCGTCCTAATGTAAGTCCCATTCGTTAACCAAGATTAACGAATGAAACATAACGAATGTAGGCTTTTCGTTATCATTAAAGTATTAACGAGTAAGGTTGTTTATTCGTTAAGTAAGTGTAACGAATGACTCATTCGTTAAGACTATCTTAACGAATGAGGTCATCTCCGATATATATCCCCTGTAAGTTATCTAAAGTAACAGTCTCTAATATTTTCCCTATTCCCTCTCGTTACTCTGTCCATTTTTCCTCTCAATACACACAGGGCACATACTAACATATATCTAGCCTAATCGTATTGATAATCAACATGAGCATTGTCGTAATCATAAGATCCAGATCCGTCTAAGCTCTATCAAACACGTCAAACCTTTTTATATGTTTTTATGACATGAATACGTCTATGTACTATTTTAAAATTTCACTATGGAAGGTTATCCATAGGTAAAGAGTCAGAAAAGATTTATATGAGGATTGGTACGAATCCTCTATGTTTATGAAATGTTTACTCTTATAAACTATGGACTGTTATCCATATATAAAGAGTTATGAAAGTATTTGCATGAGGGTTGGTTCA